>NW_024883141.1:0-128615 GCF_019059575.1 Amphibalanus amphitrite | reverse complement strand
TCAAAAAAGTAATTCACTTGCCTAACGCAATTATCTTAGGTACCTAGGTTGACCTTGACCCTGACCTTGACCCCTGTACATCGTCGAACAACATGTTCCATGATAGGTGGGAGTAAGACTGGCAAAAAAGGCCGAAATCAGGGTGTCAAAAGCTCATAAGGCCCATGGCAAACGCAAGATGTTGAGAATGGCCATTTGGGTCATGACATGACCTGAAAACAAGGTCATATCTCCAAAACAAAAATCACAGAAACTTGAAATTTTCAGTGGACATCAAGAAAGGATAGAGGAGCAGCTATACGAAAAATCAGCCTTCTAGCTCTAAAAATGTGGAGTGCAGAGCAGAAAGACTACCTGGGGGGGGGGGGGGGTGGCAACCACCCCCCCATGTGCGGGCGAGGGTTAACTGAGCACTAATTTGAGTTGATGAGTTAAGTTGAAGTGACACAATTTATAGCTTTGATATGATTATGGTACGAAACAAAAATAGCCAACTTACAATTCAGCACCTCATGCAATGCACATACATACAAATATGTTTCGATTTTAGGTGCAACTGCCGCACTGCCTTAAGTGTACCATTGAAGTCAGTTGGGTTATCCACCGCAATCTCAATGTCCCAGCACCACGTTTTTTATACTTCATTCTGACTTCTGGCGTTTCACCTTTCAGGCCCGCTGTTTGTCAACTGCAGTCATCGCTACTGTCTTCCTTCTGGCCTTTATGGCCAGGTGTCGTTGGGCGTTTCGGGTCAGAAGGCGTTTAACGGTGTGCCAGCAGGTAACGTACCGCACGGTTCGCGGGTTTACCAAGTCAGGAGACCATTTACGGTGCACCAGCACGTAATATGTGGACCGCGTATTGGACTGGCCACGCTAACAGCTGAGGCAGCAACATTTAGTTCATTTGCTTCGAATAGTGTTCTGGAAGTACACCTATCATTGCGTTAAAGTACACATAATATCGTTCGGGATGTTTCCCATGAAGTTCGGAATCAGCATTAGCGTAAATGCGTGCAAAGCGTTGCATATGCCGCAGTGTTATGTCATGGCACGAAATGAAGATACAAATATATTTTGTCACATTAGCAATGATTAATGGCACTAGGAAATCGATGGCAGGGCTGGCGTAGAAACCAGTTTGCTACTACGTAGTCGTAGGTACTGTGCCTCTCCATTCGGCAAATAATCCTCTTTACCTACAAATTACTATAGTTGCCACAAAACGTTTGCAGTTTTCGTGTCAGGTGCGGCTGTTGGCTGTCATGTTACTACAGTTCTCTGTGCGCTAAAATACGATGTCCTGAGACCTCTTGCACCAATAATCAGCTTCTGGTGCATCTGACACACCACAAGGCTCTACCGTAACGCTTTACTTATCAATTTTGCCAAACAACTGTAGCTGCATGTTATGAGCTGGTCCAAAATAATTGACATCCGTAGGTTCTGATTGCGAAGTAGTTTGCCGACTTTACCTCGCTAGGCATCCTGGTGCAAACCTCAGTGCTACTATTCCCAATCTTCTCAACTCTGGGGGGCTGTTCGAGTTTCGCAATGCTTTTCGTAACCTAACCGTTATGTCCTGTGTGCATCATGACCGTTATGACCGTTTCCGCTACGTCCTGTCACTCTGCAACAGCCATCAATCTTCGCTCCACTCTGTATTTTGCAAACCTGTGCTACTTCCTGCCACCCCTGCGCCCCATTGATCGTTCTACCAGTCACTGAACCTCCCTTTCAAAATAGCTGGGAGGGGACAGCGGGAGGGGAGGGCCCCGACTATGGGAGACCCCCCAGGGCACTGATCAATGCGCACACACGCTCATTGCCATTGCATCGATCCCTTACTGCTGTCGTGTTTTGGTGACAACATGGCGCATCCGCTGTGATGGGTGTATATCTTGTATGAATACATTACGACGCACGTGCTTCGTGGTACGCCTTTGACCTCGAAACTTGTGTGGGTGTGTTCTCTATTCATGGAATGTAGTGTCATGTGTACATAATAGGTTGAATGTTTATTTATCTTCTATGGTGTCAACACATTATTTCGTGACAAATGCTAGGGCGGTGAATCTATTGAGCGTTTATACCACATTCAGAAGGTTTCCCACTGAATGCAGCCAGTCTGCATCGGTATTGCAGGCATTCTGTACTGACTATTGTGTCTAAATAATTGTCAACTGCTGTGGATTCACGAATTTAATCGTCTTACCCTTACATGCAAGTGAAACTTTATGTTGTGGCGTGAGGGCTTATTGCCGGTGAAGCAAAACTGATGTGTGGACTACAGACAGGGGCGTCCCCGACGGGGGGGGGGGGGTCGCGGGGGTCGCGACCCCCCAATCATGAGAACCGGGGGGGGTGGGGGGTGGACCCCCCACTTTTAACGATGCTGAGTATGCCTTTTTGAGCTATCTTGTCAGTGAAGTTGGCGTCAGCACTCAGCAACATCATTAAATACAACGTCAGATTCAGAATCGCTTCAAGAGCTCCCTAGTCCCTCTTGCTTATAGTTCAATAAGCTGTGGGGTGGAACATCAGCATGACAATATTTTAAAGTAGCCACTATTCTAGTTCCTTTTTATCCCTCAAAGGAGTGGGCGCGCCAAAACTGACCCAAGCGTTCGTCTGAACTCTGATTGTCAAAATAATGGTTGCAGTCGATTCGTCGGATGACGTATCAACTATCAGCAACTACGAGGTACCTACCAAGCCTCAGCCCTGGCTACCCTCCGGCCTGCCTGCATAGGGGGAAGGGGGTCAGATGGTGGACCCCTCTCGGGCTTTCCCAATAAGACGCTGAAAAGGAGCCTATTGCAACGAACCTTCCAGTGACCTCGAGTTTATCAATTTTACACCTACTCTAAAATTTATTGGCCTTGATTCGAATATAGATAACCTTGGTTCAGTTTTTCGAGTTTTATTTGCTTCCATTTACAAGTGTAGTTCTTGAAGCTGATTTCGAGTTAAGCGCCCGTTTGAACATAAGAAGTAGTTTTGATAAAGGTTATGTAACATGTTACGAAGCTATCGGTGGTGGTTGTCACCCACTCTAAATGGCCGGCAGGAAGCCTGTAGGTCGACCTGACCTGACCCGACCCGATCTACCCCAAATGCATGAAGTCATCATCTTTGTTCAAAACTAACATGGAAATCGTACTCGGGACCCCGATATCAGCTACGGCTCACAAAGTTCTAGCAGGTCCCGATTTTCCCTATATTTTTGGGCGTTGACATAAGATGACCCGGCCAAGACCTTGAAATTGGGCATCATCGACTTTCTTTCATCACGGGCAGCATTCTCGCGTTTCTGCGAAGCTCTACCTCGATCAGGGGCCGAAAGCATACCTTAGCGTTACGTTGGTAAACGTTTTACCTTAGCGACCCGTAAAACACGAATTTATCTTCGCCTCCAGCTCTGTGCGAGCCACCGCTTCGTCAAACCCGGGTGGACGACGAGGGTCGTTTGGGAACAAAGGACAGAGGCCATTCTTATAAAGAAAAGGACGGAGGGACGGAAGGAAAAAAAGAACTCAATGAATTAAACGATTCCGTCCTTTTTGGTTATCATAAAGGTTCCGTCCCTCTACCCCTCCCCCTTCGTTGTTTTGCTAGGATGCGTTTTTCGTCTAAATGATCAAGAGCTTTAGTAAATGAAACAGGAATTATTTCCTGCAATATTTTCTTATAAATTTCGTCACAAAGAATGCAATAAGACTAAGAAAATACTGTGTGATCGCTATATGGGTATAATAAAATGAGAACCTGCAATTATTTGGGATCATATTTGAATTTTTATGGGACCGGGGACTGTTGTCTGCTACGATACATAGCCTTGGCCAGAGGCCTTGGCTACGATCAAGGATAATATAGATAGGCGAAGTATGTAATATGTTGTAGTCTTTCCTGCTAGGCTGAAACCCACCAAAGATTGTTTTTGCGTATAAATGTGGTAATGCCTATGTCTTACTCAGTGATAGGATGTCTAATAAGCGGTAAGGGAACAACGCAGACACCCTGAGTTAGCGTGGCGGCTCGGGACAAGCGGTAGAGATAAAAGAGGAGGGGATACTGATAAGGCATCTTTCGCTCTAGGGGACGACGCGGCGAGCGGCGAACGCGCGCGGCGGCTCGGGATGAAAGGGATGGAGAGAGGGAAGGAGTAGGTAGAGAGAGAGAGAGACGGGGGGCGCAGGTGTTGTTTTGACGAACTGACGCTAAAGAGGGGGGAGGGGGAGCGGGGGAAGAAATGGCCTGTGGATCTTCTATGTGTGGGGACAGCGAGGACAGTCCAGCGAGAGCGCTTGAGCGTGGTGGAGTGTATACGAATTTCTCTGCGTGCAAACAAGAACTTTAAGTGCTAACGAGAAGTTGTAGTGCCACGTGACTCAGACCTCCAACCGTGATACCAGTCGAGGCGCCAGAGGACACAGGGCACAGGCCAGGTGAGGGTGGAGCTACTGGGAGGCAGTTGCAAACAGTAAACACCTACCACTTACTGGATATTGCATCTCAAGGTGTCCAATCCTGCCTGTTAATGTGTATGCCCGATAAACAACGATAGCTGCAGAACGATAAGGTGGCGGTCTATAGGTACTTGGTCTGCATGTCAAATTGACTAATTTTCGTGTGAAATAACTCCCGACCAATGTCATACAGTTCACATATCGATTAGCACGCAGCCTGAAACACATTTCGCACAAGTTGCTCTCGCAACCAGCTAAATATCGTATCAATGCCGTAAAAAAGCGCTGCTGAAGAGCAGCGCTATTTCTGATGCGTTATTTTTCACGAACAACGCAAAGTCTTACGTCACCAGAGGCGTCTTTGTCTCTTTATGATACGGAAACGCGTCCTTTTGGGTGGGGGTAGCGTCAATCTGGCTTCGTTCTTTTAACGGGTTCCGTCTTTCGTCTTCGTCCTTTTATGATAACCAAATTCCGTCTAATCTCAGAAA
This sequence comes from Amphibalanus amphitrite, assembly GCF_019059575.1. NCBI lineage: Eukaryota > Metazoa > Arthropoda > Thecostraca > Balanomorpha > Balanidae > Amphibalanus > Amphibalanus amphitrite. The sequence goes on along the minus strand of NW_024883141.1, from coordinate 123,656 downwards.
TGACGGAGCGTCCCTCCGTTCTTTTCTTTATAAGAATGGCCACAGGACGGTGATGATGGGGATGGTGGGTGGGCAAACACTCCGCGCACCCCTTGTACACCGCGGCTCGGCTCACACTGCGCGTGTTATCGGCCGACCACGGCGGGCCGCCGCGGTTCTGTTTGTTCTTCTCCACCCTTCTCGTTATCGCCCCCCCCCCTCCCCCTCCCCCTTCCCTGGACCCCACTGGCTCGGTGTCGCGTCGTGTCACCTCGGCCCGCTAATCACGATTCAACGTCCCGTTAATGCTTGATTAGCGTGTCCTCCGATCAACTCCCCTCCCTGTTTGGCTGTGAAAGGCCGTCAACACCCGGGTTTATCTTCGCCTCCAGCTCTGTGCGAGCCACCGCCAAACACCCCAAAGGAACCAAGGGTATGTGTATTCATACTAGATTATGCGCGCGTGTCCCGTTCACAGGGTTCACAGGCGGTACCTGTCAGCAAGTGGGTTCCACGGCTCGGTTCCTTTATGGTACTCCGCCACACACGATGGGGGCCGGACCGGACACTGGGCCGCCTGTGGCCGCAGCCGCCGGGAACCGCGCCAATTGAGCGCGTCGGCCGCGCCGTTCTCTTTCGTTGCCACGTACTCGACGGATACAGCGAACTCATGGAACGCCGTCCAGAACAGGGGCTGACGCAGCAGCGCCATAATCAGTGGCGACCCCGACCATCCCCTCCCCCAGACCCCCACCACCCCCATGTTATCGGACCGGATCAGCACGCGGTGCCCGCCCCATCTCTCTCCCCACACCAAACATGCCACCATGACGGGGATGAGCTCCAGCCACGTCATGGATGGCGCGACGTCACACTGCAGCTCGCGGGGCAACTCCATCATCCACCATTCGTCTCCGTGCCACGCCCCCATCCCCCGACGTGAGCTGTCCGTGTTCATCACAATACAGTGGTCGTACTCGCCCGGTGGCGGGAGGGGGGGGGGGGGGGAAATGCCGTTCCACATCGGCAAAAATGGCCCACCACCGTAAAACCGCCCGTATATCGGCCGTGATCCGCACCCGGCGGTTCGGTCCGCTAACAGGGTGCGCCGCATCTACCAGGCGTCTAGTGAACGCCCTCCCCGGCGGGACGCACTTGCTGGCGTGCACTAGACGTCCCACCACCGACAGCAGTTCCCGCTGTGTGCATTTCTGTCGCCCGAGCAATGTCTTTAGTAACTCCTGGATGCCCACTAGCTTGGCGTCTGGCAACGCTAGGGTCATTGTTTCTGTGTCGATCACAACCCGAGAAGCTCCATCCGTGTTGATGGCGGGCGCATTTCCGCTCGGCCAGCGGCACGCCCACTTCCGCACAAATGTCTCGCAGTCTCGCATACGCTACGTCGGCACTGTCCGATCCTCCGCGCCCTACCCCGAAGAAGTCATCTAAATAATTGCGTATATACACGTCCGATGTCTGATCCTGGAACACATAGGCGCAAACCTGTGGCAAAATCATTGAAAATCCGTGGACTGCTTCTAGCCTCAAATAGCAGACAAACCTGGTAGTATAGTACCTAAACCGTCCCAACAGAACCCCAGTGGCGCCCACTGGCCGGGCCGGACCGGTATAAGTTTGAATGCATTTTTAACATCGGTCTTGAACAGCAAGGTCCCGGCGCCTCCAGCTAGGAAAATCAACCGCACGGCCTCGTCGAATGACGTGTACGTCACACGAAACTCGTCTGGGTCTATCCCGGCGTTGACCCCGACATCTCTCGACTGTGATAGATCTAAAATGAGCCGCACTTCGCCATTAGGTTTATCGCGCGCACTCAACGGGTTCACTATCATGTTCGGCAGCGATGGAGCACGGAACGGTCCCCGTGTCGTACCGTCCGCGACCTCTCGCCGAATGGCTGCCGTCACCCCGGCACGGCGCCGTTCGGCGGACTGATTGTTTTTCGCGAAACGGCCCCGCGCCGCACCGCGGTATCCAATGTCAGCCCCGTGCCGGAACCGCCCAACGACAGTTTCTCTGGCATCGACCATTTCCCACAGCCTGTCGCTTGGCTTCCACCCTTCTGCACTGTCGATGGCGTAGGATCATGTAGGATTCTAATTATGAATACGCCCCCGAAGTCAAGCCTAGGATTGTTTAATCGCAGTACCACAGCCTGCCGTGCCGGGCTATCTGCTGTTTGCACTTGCCTGACCGGCCCGCCGCGCCGGCGCCGCGGTGTGCGTTATGAGTCACGCAAGGTCGTCTTTCCGCGCGTCCGCCCGCTCGGCCGCACGTTCCCTTATCCCTGTCGCCGCACCCCTTTTTTTTTGTTTCTCTCTCTCTCTCTCTCTCTCTCTCTCTCTCTCTCTCTCTCTCTCTCTCTCTCTCTCTCTCTCTCTCTCTCTCTCTCTCTCTCTCTCTCTCTCTCTCTCTCTCTTCCTCTCCCTCCTCTCTCTCTCTCTTCCGCCCTCTATCCTCTCTCTCCCTCTCTCTCTCTCCTCTCCTCTCCTCTCCTCTTTCCTCCCCTCCCCTCCTCTCCGTCCGTCCCAGGCCATCCTCCCTTGTTTGTCGGTTTGTCGGCGGTGTAGCTTTTATCACCGCTACGGCCGCCCAGGCCGTAAGTAAATAGCACCACTGGGTCCACAGATTCCCCTCATGTCCGGCTTTCGCGTTTGACGCGAGCACTAGTCAGCGAGTTTGCCGCGCTGCGTTTCTGCTGGGCTATACGCGTTGAACTTGGCATGTCTGGCAGGCGCCGCTATTGCGCCAGGTATATATCGATACCATACCGAGGCCGCGATGACATGCACACGCACCGACCAGTTGGCGACATGTTGACCCTGTTAATGTCATCTAGACCGCCTTGCCGACGCCGGGTCTAAGCCAACAGAAATGTGACGCCCACACCACGTGGTCAGAATATAACCGGATCCAGTCATTCCAGCCGGTGGTCCAACCTACATACACTAACCGTCGCGTTCACTGTCTTGCTGGGGGAGAGCCGGCGCCGGCCGAGACGAGACGAGACGAGTCGGCCGTTTGGGGTGACGTCCTTGAGGCTCGCTTTGGCGGAGCTTAATGACGTCCCATTGGCGACCGAAACTGGTCTGATGACCTGGGCATTCCAGCCCAATCAGGAGCCGGACGGCAGGGGGAGGGGGGGGGTCCAACTGACCCCCTCCCCACACGCTAGACGCAACAGAACGCCGCACACGGGCGAGGGATGATAGGTGTACGGATCAGGCTCATTCGAAAGCCCGACCCATCAGTATCACAAGCGGCGGCCGCCGCCGCGACGGGACAGTGACGACCTGCAGTTGTGCAGTTACATTCCGACTTAGCGTTGGAAACGGTCTAACATGAACCTTCTTGTTGATACGTGCCCTGGGGAAAGACCGCAGTCGACACAGCCAGCCGGGAACCACCGCGGCACGTCAGCGTGACACTCACCATATCAATCCGCCTAGCGCTCAAAGCCAGCCGAAATCGGGGCGCCCGGGGCACCCGGCTAGCCGACATTCATTCATTCCGGTTCCCACCGGTGGTGTATTTGAACAGGTACAAAGAAAGCGAGTGAGAACAGCCCATGGAACAGAAAACAGATGGCGTACATGGCAGTTCTAATAGATAGATGGCGCTGCTCGTGGAAGGGGGTTGGATTTAGGATATGTACATGCTAGTATTGTTAGAGTGGTCAGTCAGTGTTAGTAGTTAAGTAGGTTGTAGGTAAGAGCAGCGCCATTGCCATTAGATTCACACAGTGCATACAGTGAATGCAGCTGAGGAGAAATCTCACATCCCCCTCACGCCACCACCGGGGCAGTGTGATCGCCCAAACGACTGTCCCCACTGCTCACCATCGGCGGCCCACCTGGCCAGGCCGGGACGGTGCCGTCCACGGCCCTGGGGAGAGCTGGGGGATGCTTCCCCAGCCGGGGAGATCTGATGGCTACCTCCCCGGCGCTCCAGGCGGGCCGCCAGCCCCCGCCCGCACCGCCCGGCAAGCAACCCCGGACGGTGCCCCCTAACCACCGACCGGGCGAGCGAAGCGTCGACCCGTCTAGGTCGGCGCTCCGCACGCCCGGCCGGCCGACCGACATACAATGCATCTCTGCACGGCGTCGTGACACTGACTGGGGCGGTCTATTCTGCGCGCACACCCAGTCTGGAATCATCACTGCACCGCAGAGTGACACTGACTATTTCGATCTACCCGACGCACATGTCCAGCCAAGTGTATCTCCCTCCCCCCCCCCACCCCCACCCTCCGTTATGTGGCCATTCTTATAAAGAAAAGAACGGAGGGACGCTCCGTCATTTCTGAGATTAGACGGAATTTGGTTATCATAAAAGGACGAAGACGAAAGACGGAACCCGTTAAAAGAACGAAGCCAGATTGACGCTACCCCCACCCAAAAGGACGCGTTTCCGTATCATAAAGAGACAAAGACGCCTCTGGTGACGTAAGACTTTGCGTTGTTCGTGAGAAATAACGCATCAGAAATAGCGCTGCTCTTCAGCAGCGCTTTTTTACGGCATTGGTACGATATTTAGCTGGTTACGAGAGCAACTTGTGCGAAATGTGTTTCAGGCTGCATGCTAATCGATATGTGAACTGTATGACATTGGTCGGGAGTTATTTCACACGAAAATTAGTCAATTTGACAAGCAGACCAACTAGACCAAGTACCTATAGACCGCCACCTTATCGTTCTGCAGCTATCGTTGTTTATCGGGCATACACATTAACAGGCAGGATTGGACACCTTGAGATGCAATATCCAGTAAGTGGTAGGTGTTTACTGTTTGCAACTGCCTCCCAGTAGCTCCACCCTCACCTGGCCTGTGTCCTGTGTCCTCTGGCGCCTCGACTGGTATCATGGTTGGAGGTCTGAGTCACGTGGCACTACAACTTCTCGTTAGCACTTAAAGTTCTTGTTTGCACGCAGAGAAATTCGTATACACTCCGCCAGGCTCAAGCGCTCTCGCTGGACTGTCCTCGCTGTCCCCACTCACAGAGAAGATCCACAGGCCATTTCTTCCCCCGCTCCCCCTCCCCCTCTTTAGCGTCAGTTCGTCAAAACAACACCTGCGCCCCCCGGCGTCTCTCTCTCTCTCTACCTACTCCTTCCCTCTCTCCCTCCCTTTCATCCGGAGCCGCCGCGCGCGTTCGCCGCGCGCCGCGTCGTCCCCTAGAGCGATAAGATGCCTTATCAGTATCCCCTCCTCTTTTATCTCTACCGCCTGTCCCGAGCCGCCACGCAAACTCAGGATGTCCATGCGTTGTTCCCTTACCGCTTATTCGACACCCTATCACTGAGTAAGACATATTCATTACCACATTTATACGCAAAAACAATCTTTGGTGGGTTTTAGCCTAGCAGGAAAGACTACAACATATTACATACTTCGCCTATCTATTATATCCTTGATCGTAGCCAAGGCTAGGTATGTATCGTAGCAGACAACAGCCCCCGGTCCCATAAAAATTCAAATATGATCTCAAATAATTGCAGGTTCTCATTTTATTATACCTATATAGCGATCACACAGTATTTTCTTAGTCTTATTGCATTCTTTGTGACGAAATTCATAAGAAAATATTGCAGGAAATAATTCCTGTTTCATTTACTAAAGCTCTTGATCATTTAGACGAAAAACGCATCCTAGCAAAACAACGAAGGGGGAGGGGTAGAGGGACGGAACCTTTATGATAACCAATAAGAACGGAATCGTTTAATTCATTGAGTTCTTTTTTTCCTTCCGTCCCTCCGTCCTTTTTCTTTATAAGAATGGCTTATGACCGGCCCCTCCCCAGAACCCAGCCGCCGCTGGAGACCGCTCCCAACGCCCCATCTCCCCTCCCTGGGCCTCGGCACGGCCGACCTGTTTGTCTTAGCGCGCAGCTGCGTGCCCTCAAACTCTCCCTCTCTGCTCTCCCACCCTCCGCTATCGTCCCGACCGGTCGTAAGCTCCAATATTTGCTCAGCCGCGACAACACCTCGCTGACGGCGCCTCGTCTTTCGGCGTATGCCGTCTAGTGGTGTTAGTTTCAGAAAATGTATGTCCAATGTCCGTCCAATTCCAATACTTACGTCGATTTCCGTCCAAAATGTTTAAGCCAGCCATTTGTCCAAAGATGTCCGAAACCTACGCAATAGTTTACACTTAACACTGTTATCTATTTTTTATGTATTTTATCAGCTTTAATGTGTTAATCATCTCAAAGGCTGAACTTTCTATTCGCCAATCAGTGTTAACCACGATTGCTTTATAAAAATGCTGAGGTGTAGCAATGATTGTCCAAAGTTGTCCAAAGCCTGCCGTCATTGTCCAACCGAATTCCGAATTGGACATTGGACAAAATCGGAATTCCACAGATTCAAGCTACGATTGACACCACTAAATTGCCGTCTCACCCAATGCCGCTGCGCCCCGATGGAGGCCACTAGATACCCGCCCCTCTCCTACACGTGCCCGCCTGTTCTGGATCAGTTCGCACCATTACCTGCCGGGTATACTCGCGAGTTACGTCACGTGTCAGGTCATACCCGTCGTCGGGCCAGATATGGCTCGACGGGGACCACAGTTGCCAGGTCCTCCTGTGCACACGGCATATACGGATCAGGTCACACCCGTCGGCCGTGGCCATGGCACGACGGGGACCACAGTTGCCAGGTCATCCTGTTCACACGGCATATACGGATCAGGTCACACCCGTCGGCCGTGGCCATGACACGACGGGGACCACAGTTGCCAGGTCCTCCTGTGCCCACGGCATGTACGGATCAGGTCACACCCGTCGGCCGTGGCCATGACACGACGGGGACCACAGTTGCCAGGTCATCCTGTTCACACGGCATGTACGGATCAGGTCACACCCGTCGGCCGTGGCCATGACACGACGGGGACCACAGTTGCCAGGTCATCCTGTTCACACGGCATGTACGGATCAGGTCACACCCGTCGGCCGTGACCATGACACGACGGGGACCACAGTTGCCAGGTCATCCTGTGCACACGGCATATACGGATCAGGTCACACCCGTCGGCCGTGGCCATGACACGACGGGGACCACAGTCGCCCGGTCATCCTGTTCACACGGCATGTACGGATCAGGTCACACCCATCGGCCGTGGCCATGACACGACGGGGACCACAGTTGCCAGGTCATCCTGTTCACACGGCATGTACGGATCAGGTCACACCCGTCGGCCGTGGCCATGACACGACGGGGACCACAGTCGCCCGGTCATCCTGTTCACACGGCATGTACGGATCAGGTCACACCCGTCGGCCGTGGCCATGACACGACGGGGACCACAGTTGCCAGGTCATCCTGTGCACACGGCATGTACGGATCAGGTCACACCCGTCGGCCGTGGCCATGACACGACGGGGACCACAGATGCTGGCCTCTCTAGGCGCACGGTGTCGTGGTCAGCTAGATACCCGCCCCTCTCCGTCACGCCCAATTCTATAGCGCCCGTCGAACGGGCCTCCCCCTATCCCGTCTCCTCGTGGCCGTTCTACCTAGATTCTTCCCCCCCCCCCCCGCAGCCTATCGCTGCGCCCACCTGTCATCCTGCGTCCGTCTCCTGTCGCTCCGTTGATGTTGTCCTGTCATTCCGTACACCAAACCGAGCACTTATATCGCGTTCGTCGCGCGCGCCGCGCGAGAAACACTCCGCGCACCCCTTGTACACCGCGGCTCGGCTCACACTGCGCGTGTTATCGGCCGACCACGGCGGGCCGCCGTGGTTCTGTTTGTTCTTCTCCACCCTTCTCGTTATCGCCCCCCCCCCCTCCCCCTCCCCCTTCCCTGGACCCCACTGGCTCGGTGTCGCGTCGTGTCACCTCGGCCCGCTAATCACGATTCAACGTCCCGTTAATGCTTGAATAAGAGCTACAGCGACACAGAAAGCGTATTCGATAGCTTTTTTAACCCGCGCCCGGCTGGGGGTCCTGGCTTTCCACGCCCTGCTGGGGGGGGGGGGTGTTTGAACACCCCCCCTTCTAACTCGGCTCCTGGGCCACGTAGCGATACGCGGAAGGCGGCGTTCGAAAGAGCGTCAAAAATAATGAGGAAATCACTTCAGTCAATTTTTTGGTCAGGTCAAAGGTCAGGTCACCAGAGGTCATTGAAGGCAAAATTTCGCCGATTTCCAGGTCGAATGTCGACAATTTCCAAGAAGCCAACGCATAACTCGGGAACCAATAGAGCTACAGCGCCGCGGAAAAGCGCATTCGATAGCCCTATTAACGCCCTTTCTGAGTAATTCTCTCAGATTTGACCTAACGTCAACGGTTTTGCCTGCAGAGTGCAGGGGGCAAAAACTGCAAAAATAGCCGATTTTTTCGGAAACAGTTTTTCTGCAAAACTTTTGACCCAAGCATTGTACAAGCTTACTTTTACCGGTATCGTGTTCCTCTCGTCAAGACGCATCGAATGAACTATAACTTGACCTTGAAAGGTCAACTTGAAAATTTGACCTCAGGTCAAGGTCATGACCTGACCGGAAAGGGTCATGTTGCATATCAGTCGATCCGTATCGTCGAGCTGAACACATCTAAGGCGTTTTCATCGCTCTAGCATGCCTCTATCAAAAGTTATTTGCGAAAAACTGTTAGATACCATTCGTGACCTAAGATGACCTCAGGGCATAAACAGGGGTCACGAACACCATTTTCATGTTCAGTGTGTCTAAACCACTTGTAATTCAGTGTTTGGGAGTGTTTATAATGTCTTTCGTCCAAAAGAGGCGCATTTCAATTTTCTCCCATTGACTTATAATGGGGAGGTCGCAAAATTGACCTGACCTTAGGTCATCGATATCAAAAATCTGAGATAAACATTTTGTACATACTATTGCTCTTAGCAATCGCTGAAAGTTTCAAAGCGATCGGTCACTCGGTGTAGCTATGACAGACATTGAAACTTTTTATGAGGTGAGGTCACTTCAAGTGACCTGGTGACCTGACCTTGAATGACCTTGGTCTGAAATTTTCACAACATGTGTAGAATTGATGTATGATAAGGTGTACCAAAAACGGCGGCGCTCCGCGCCGCCGTTTTTGAAATATTTGCGAAAAACCACAAGGGGGGGGTGTTCAAACACCCCCCAGCAGGGCGCGGGTTAAAGCTCTTTCGCCAACTTCGCCTCAGATTTGACTTCGGGTCTATGGCTTGTGTACCACAGAGGCCAAACAGATAAGCGGACGGATTTTGCCGAAACATTTGTTCTGTGACAACCTATGATTCAAAGAATGTGTATGATATTCATGTTATCACCATTCACCTTCGTGTTTGTTTCGTCGAAACGGGTCGCATGGCTTACAATTTGAACTTAAAAACTTAACTATAAAATTTGATATCAGGTAAAGGTCATGTCGACCTGACTGGAAAAGAACCTGCTGCATGTGGATCGATCTGTGTTGCTGAGCTGAACACACTCCAGGCATGCTGTCATCGCTCTACAGCGTCTCCATCAAAAGTTGTCGAAAATGTGTTAGATGACCAAATGACTGACCATTCGAGTCATTACTCATTACTGGTCATTAGCTGCACCTTGTCCCTAAAATGACCAGAGGTGCCATGGCTACAAAAGTATCTAGCTTTTTTAGCATATTCGTTCAAAACAGAGCGCATTCGTGCTTCATCCCAAATCTTATCATGATGATTGGTGAGGTCACATATTTGACCTGAATCACTTCTCAAATGTAAAATCCCAGAGTCATGAACTGTTGGCACTTATAATCCCATTCATTACACCAAATTCAGACTTATAGGAGATAATCTATAGGAATGACAAGATTGCAGTTTTTAGAGGCATTAAAACTGACCTTGACATGACATTGTGACCTGACGTCAGGTGACCTGTGCTTGATTTGTATGCCCGATGCAAATGTGATATACGATAAGATATGCCGCTGTTTTCGTGGCGCTGCGCGCCGAGGTTTTTCTCAACACACGAAAAAAAAACGGGAGTGTGGCTAAAAACACCCCTACCTATCAAGACGAAGACCGGGAACCCGACCCCCCCCCCCCCCACTGAAAAATCCGTGGCGACGCCCCTGACTACAGACCTTTGCGTCTGTGTTGCCTGTTGCTGTGGTAATGTGCAACCCACCTATTTAGATAGAGATTGTGAATGGACATTTGAAATACTCGTTTGATGATTGCGTAGCATGTGCCAAGAAGTTCAACTGAACTTCAAAACCTACCAATACCTGAAAACAATACAAAAACGTCGCTGACACTGTTCAATGGTCATGCCATTTCATGCATGCATATGCAATATGCATACTGGCAATGCTTGGTGCAAAGTTCGATAGACTCAACTTTGTCCGACTATTGAGAGCTGTAACTATCTAGCTATAGTATCCTCGAACAACTATTTCGATAATAAACTTGAGAGTTTACCGAGTAGTGTCAGTTGCAATACTGAATACTAGCCGTTTTCACGACGGGCTATCCGGCGAGTGCACCTAATTTGACCAAATCTGCACCTAAGCTCTTTTACAGCAAATATCTTTATTTGATGAGTATATTTCCGTGTTTCAATCGATGAATCTCTCTGATAATATGACAAAGCAGGCATATAAGCAATTAGTGCAACCCTAGCCGATGGCTACTAAGAGACACACTGAGCCTCATTTGACCAAATCTGCACCTGATCTGCACCAGATATGCACCAGATGTGTACCAGATGGCCGTCGTGAAAACGGTTATTGTGAATTGTACCTATTTCTCTTCTACTGTTTTCTGCGAACATAGCAAAACCCTTTATGGATACCAATGGACAACTGACCTGATATGTGTGATTCCACATTGGTAACCTCAATCCCCCATTTTCAGATGAGTCGTCAGTGGTACAGGACGGGTGGCGGCCACACCCCATAATTCCGCCGTCCGTCGCCCGTCCCCGTCTAGTGGTGGTCGTCTCGTCAGCACCGCGCAGCGGCTCCAGCTTTCTAGGTGAGATACAGACTTACTATTATAGATGAAATCAAGTTTTGTATGTGAGCTCCAGCTTTCTAGGTGAGCTACAGTCTTATATACGTGAGCTCCAGCTTTCTAGGTGAGCTTCAGCTTTCTAGGTGAGCTACATACCTTTATCCATACGTGAGCTACAGACTCATAGGTGAGCTACAGTCTTTTATACGTGAGCTCCAGGTTTCAACTCATGATGTCCAGGCTTTCCATCGTCGTCTTATAGTTTTCTTTTATTTTCTTTCGGCATTTTCATCGTAAATGTGCTCAAACCACAGTCATTTCATATTGTGTTATCGATGATAACTAACACTTTTTAGCAGTCTCACTTGACTATATAATTCTATGACCTCCGTATCATATGATGTGTAGCCATCCGTGACCCTTCTTATGGTGGAATAAGCGGTCAATCGGTTAGCTGTCGTCATCACATCCCGTGTTTTAAATAGGATCGTACAGTCTTCGTACCATATGGTGCTGTCGACACCGTTAGTAAGGGGTCAGGTCAACCATCTGATATGTGATGCATCGCTCGGCTGAAAGCTAGCTGAGTGCCAATATCCGTTTGCGAGGCATACGATTATCCCTGTATAGGCGCTGGGTGAGACGGCGCTACGTCAACTCATCGTCAAGTAATTAACAGAAGGTGAATGATCTTCGTTTTGTTCCCTTTTCACCTACTCGATTCCTTATTCACTGGCGATCGGAGTGTAATCGCCACGCCGATTGTGGATTGCTCTTGATCGTCAATACATACATACATACATACATACATACTCCCCATACCATAGTTTCATTCGAAACTACATAAAACCTTAAATTACCCGCGACGCCAGGACAGGACATCCGTTATCTTACACTAAATTAATTCACACAATGCCCAGCAAAATCTTATGAAACGATCCATTTATTTAATAATTTTAAAATGGCAATTATAATTTCAAAATAATACATCAGGGTAAGCAATCAATGGGACATACCTGATCCTTGGCGGCGCTCCCATTCCACCAACTAATCACCTTATTAGTTTCAGAGGCAATACTCTACAATACCTTCTGATACTCACAAGCAATGACGTAACAATGACAATGTGAAACAGCAAAGTAAACGTTGTTACCTTGTCCACAGGTCAGCTAATGTCAAGTCCACATAGCGCACTGTATTTCTTCGAGCCTTTCTGGTTTTACAAACATCTTTACAACAATAAGACTGCTGCTCCGTACAACTATGAAGCAGCAAGCGACCTCCACAACCTGCTTACTTGCAAGTGAGTTTGGCGGAAGCCGTAAGCCGCACATCAGGTCAACCGAATAATAATCTGATCTTTCGAGTAATAAAAACTGAGAAAGCTGCTTTGTCTGATACGAGTACATATAGGTGGTGCGAACCCCAATCCGCCTCAACAGAATTATTGATGCTCTTACCAGATGTGCTGTAGTCTCTTACCATCATTCGTTTGAAATCAGGTAAACATCAGACGTACCAACTCTCTTTTACTACTCACTCCTATACTCATACTTACCGGTTTAGGCTTGATGCGTCATTACTTAGTGATCATGATCATTACTTAGCAATAGCTAATGATTACTATTCGATTCAACGGCTGCAAGCATTCCTCATGTCAGCTAGATGTTCACTCTTACATTCGCTTTTATAATCAATTCAGAACCAAATTATTCTCATCCTTAATGACATTGCTTTGGCTCAGGCTGGCGTTCAACCCACCCAGAAAGCCGGTGGAGGCTAGTCTCTACTTAGGAGACCGTTTGGATGGCTTGGTGACCTTTATTACTTGAACACTCAATTCTAACGGGATAGGGTGGTTGCTACGGCGGCGAACCAGCAGAGGTGTTTAAATCAACGCAAAGTCTTAAGTCTCAAACTTAACTTCTCACCCCAACGGTCGTGAAATGGTCTAGAAAGATACAACAAAATATATCTTATCATCTAAATCAGTCAAGCAATACGATCTCAAGAACGACATACCTAATTCGCTCCCTAACTCTCGCTCACTCTCGCGTTTTTTCCCGTTCCCCAGTTTGGACGCTCTGCCGCCCATGTTTGCCGAACGAAAACACCGTGGCTTCATCTGGAGGAAGCCCAAGGTACTGAAGCGCGACCCCAGTAGAGCGCACCTGACTTCACTGTGTCTCAGCACTTCAATACGTGTTATCAAGACGATCCGACCCCGGCTGGCAAAAGTCTTACCCCTTCTGGAGGTAAGTACTTGAAACAGGAACTGGTTAACTTTATAGGGATGGAGTGGGGCTTGGTAGAGGGTTTTTATGGAGTTTGTTGCCCATTTCCTATGGCCAAGATTATATAGTGAGCCAAACGATTAGCTAGGTGCATTTAAGATAACTTGTTCATGGTTTTGTCTATGAATTGAACATCTTCAAAGAAGTCCATCCTTGTGGTAGGTGTAGGTCTATATGTGCATTTGCATTTCGTGTCTGTGCGAGTTGTTGGGTACGTGCATTGCAGCTGAAAAATGCACAAAACGTTCCTCAATCACGCTGTTCAGTGTTCAAGCTCAAAGCATAATATCCATAACAAATTGTTATCACACTCTCATCTGGCGTACACATAACTACGATCCACATTTCCACACTCAGCGGACGGATCTGGACGTGCGGGTCATCCACCTGGTGCGCGATCCACGCGCGATCCACAACTCGCTCCTGACGAAACACCACGCATGGCCTGAATGGCGTAGGAACGCCTCATTGCTGTGTGAAGACATCCGAGCTGATTTACGGGCCTCTCAGAGCATCAGCAGTGACCGCTGGACGGGCGTGAGGTGGGTCTTTGAGATCTAGAGGAGGTTAGAGCTGGGGAACAACTGGGGAAAACTGAGGGAAACTAGGGGGGGGGGGAGGAATGGATATTAGGGAGTACGTCATTTGAATATGTTCGGGAGATTACGGCTCAAGTATCCGTGAAGGGCAGAAGTGTATGTCGCACTAAACGACACCACTGTCAAAACCACGACAAAGACTAAGTTTATAAATGCCACGGAAATTTCGTTTTCTTGTATGGTAACTTGTAGTATCCCGAGGTCAAGCTTTTGTTCGTTTTCAACCATAGCTGTTAGATCTCGATAAGTATCGACTCGATAATCAAATTGGTTAGCTTTGTTAGGGTCGCATGTTTTAGAAGTCAGACGTCAAGTGAGTTACACTGTTCGGCTATTTCACTTGGAAACAGATGGAAGCTCTAAGGTGGCATTGTCTCTGCAGGTCTCCTTTATGTAAAAAATAGTTTTTCTCCGTCACGCGTGTCCTATTTATCGTTTGAATTTGTTTCTTCGTACACACAGGTACGAGGATTTGGTGGAAAAACCAGCAGAGGAGGCCAAGCGTCTATTTGAGTTTTTGCAGCTGCCGCTAGCAATGGAGACGTTAGACTTTATTCGAACACACGCCCGAAGTCACGACGCTCCTAAAAGTCCTGACACTGCGGGAAACTCCACTAAAAGAGACAACGGTCACGCTGGCGAAAACCGTGGCCAGGATGTCGCTGACGAAACCAAAGATGAAGAAACTCAAACAGTGGTACAAGAAGACAACAACCGCAGCCAGAATCAAATAGCGACAGCTGAAGACAAGCTCTCAGCACTGGCAGAAGGCAATCAGCATGGCCACCTCCGAAACACCGTGAAGGGGATTGCTGAGGGAATGGGCCGAATATCTGAAGCAGTGAGAAGTATTTTCGCAGCTGTGGGCGGCTCAACTGACGAGAAAGGATCACCTGGTTCGGGTCGATTCACCCGAAGGTTGCAGAGGTACGTAACAGTAGTCATGCACCTTTCCATGGTCATAATTCATATAAATGTTTGATTGTTTTGTGTCATTTACTTCTTAACCCGCGTCGGGCCGGGGGGGGGGGGTGTTTGAACACCCCCCCCCCTGAGGTTTTTCGCAGATATCTCAAAAACGGCGGCGCGGAGCGCTGCCGTTTTTGGCACACCTGTTTGTGCATCTTTTCCGCACATGTTGTAAAATTTCAGACCTGCAGGTCGCCTTAGGTCAGGTCACCAGGTCACGCCAAGTGACCTCACCTCAGAAAAAATAAGAATGCTCGTCATAGCTACACCGATTGATCGATTGCCTTGAAAGTTTCAGCGATTGATGAGAGTAACATTATCTATAAAATGTATATCTCGGAATTTTGATATCGGTGACTTAGCCTCAGGTCAATTTTGCGGCCTCTCCATTATAAGTCAAAGGGAGAAAATTGAAGAGCGTCTGTTTTGCACGAACGCTATTCTAGACACTTAAACATCGAGATGTAGGTAAAATTGACACACTGAACCGGAAAATGGCAGCTGTGACCCCTCGTTATGCCCCCGAGGTCATCTCAGGTCACGAACAGAATCTAACAGTTTTTCGCTAATAACGTCTGATAGAGGCGTGCTAGAGCGCTGAAAACGCCTTAGATGTGTTCGGCTCGACGTTACGGATCGACTGATATGCAACATGACCTTTTATGGTCAGTTCATGACCTTGACCTAAGGTCAAGTTTTCAAGTTGACCTTTCTAGGTCAAATTATAGTTCTTTCGACGCGTCTCGACGAGATGAACACGATGCTGGTAAAAGTATTGCCATGCCACTTTTGAGTCAAAAGTTATTGCCGAAAAAACGGTTTTCGTAAAAACGGCTATTTTTGGAGTTTTTGCCCTCTGGAGGCTAAACCGTTGACCTGAGGTCAAATCTGAGAGCATTAATCAGAAAGAACTGTAAAAGGGCTATCGAATGCGCTTTACTGCGGCGCTGTAGATCTATCGGTTCCCGAGATAGCCGTTGGCAGTTTCCAAAATGTTGAAATAGTCAACATTTTACCTTTGGTGACCTCTGGTGACCTGACCTTTGACCTGACCCAAAAATGACCGAGTGTTTTCGTCCTTATTTTGGACGTTCTTTCGATTGCCGCTTTTCGCGTGTCGCTACGTGGCCCAGGAGTCGAGTTAGAAGGGGGGGGGGGGTGTTCAGACCCCGCGGCCGGCGCGGAATCTCAGAGCACCGGCCCGGCGCAGATTCGCGGGGCTGGAGGGGGGGTAAATATTCCCCCCCTTGATTGCTACGTTTCCTTTACTTCTTCATAGAAATGGAACTTTTCCTTTGGAGTGTCATAGACAATTTACAGGCACGAATGTAGAGCCTCAGTACATAAATAATGATTCGGTGATCGAATCCCGACCCGTCTTCACATAGGTAGGAGTTGTGTAGCTGCACAGTGCACAGAAAAGAAAGACATACATGCTGTATGATATGACTAAAATCCATGCATGTATGAGGCATATGCTACTACAAACGATAATGTCTTACAGCTGCCATAAACGTGGTTTGAAGGTCTGACAGAACACGCGTTCTTTTACAGGTCCAATGTATCGGAACACATTCGTCCTGGTTCAAGAAACACCATTGCTGGGGCCATACGGAGGCGACGAGACACCGCACTGGTCAGCACACATCGCGGCACACCACGACGCCTTCTAGCAATCGGTGACGAAGACGAGCCTATCCAACAGAAACTAAAACCCAAGACCAGAGGGGGTCGAGCGCCCACCTTCCGCCGTTTGACCAGAAATGAGTATGTCAGAGCCTTGAAAAGACGGGAAATCTTTAAGAAGAAAAATAGACGTAGTTATTATTTTGATACTGTGCGAGGCGCAGAGTTTGATAGGCTGCACTGGATTCGTGAGCTGCCTCCTGCCGAGCGCAGCAACGTTGAAAATGTATGTGAAGACGTGTTGGCTAGTCTAGGCTATCCGCTTCGCTACCCAGATGAGAATAACGGGCTGTGATCAATTCAAGATCAATTTATCAAGGGCAGTATCAAAAGCTGGGTGACGATCAGGTTTTATAACCTAGAAATGTGATATTAGCAAATATGCAGTTCAATGGTTAGAATCTTCAGGTGACTAAGTACATGGTTAGATTGCCAAAAATAATTGCCAAGAGGTTGGCATGCATTTTTATATAGGATTTTAAAGCCAGGAACCATTCCCAACAAGTAAAACCCCAGAAATACGTAACATTACGACGTCAATGTAATGATATTGCTATTTTTTGATGAATGTGTGTAGTCCAGGGTCTTACATCAAATTGGTGATACCTTACACTTGTCCCTGTGGTGACCACGTGAATTAGTGTCTATAAACAGTGTCTAAATTTGTGGGCTGCAGGGTCCTTCTTGTGATTACTTTGTTCATGTTGTCTCGTGCAGAAACCTCCGATTTTAGGGGTCTGTAATGCCTCGCTTTCGAGGTATGTGTGATTAGGTGGCATTTCCTATTGCATGTTTGAACAACTACGCTTTAACCCTCGCCCGTATTGGTGTTTTTCCAGCCGCGAACGTATAAGGGGGGGTCCGTTGGACCCCCCCCCCTTGCCGTTTCGCCCCTGATCGAGCTAGAGCTTCGCGGAAAAAACGAGCGTGTTGCCCGTGACGAGAGGAAGCCGATGATACCTAATTTTAAGGTCCTAGGTCATTGGTTGACCTCGCAGGTCAGGTCAATGACCCAAAAGTCGGGAAAATCGGGACCTGTTAGAACGTCGTAAAGTGTGGCTGCTATTGGGTTTTTCGGGGCGCTGATCACGAATATCATGTTAGTTTTGATCACAGATGATGTCTTTATGCATTAAGTCCAGGTCGGGTCAGGTCAGGTCAGATCAACCAGTAGGGGTCCAGCCGGGTATTCCTAGTGGGTGTCAACCGCCTCTGACAGCTTCGTAACATGTTACGAAGGTGCCAAAACTACTTCGTAAGCGTTCATATGGTTGCTAAATTCGAATTCAGCTCCAAAAACTGGCCTAGAAACATGTAAAACTCGAAAAAGTGAACCGAGGTCACCAAAGGTCAATGACCTGACTTGACCTTCAGGTGACCTTGACACCCACCCTTATGCATGGGGGCAACATCATATCACATGTTTGAACGCTTGAAACCACGAAAAGACTGCAAACGCGCGGCTAATGCGAGCCGACATACGCCGAATCGCGATTCCGGCCAAACATGGTCTCGAAAAGTAGGTCACAGGTCAAAGGTCATTGGGGTCAGGGTCATGAAATTTTCAGGGTAGGTGTAAAATTGATTAACGCGAGGGTACTGAAAGTTTCGTCGCGATCGGCCGCTTTTTACGCGAGTTATTCGCGAAAAACCATGGGGGGGGTCCGTTCGACCCCCCCCCCCCTATACGGGCGAGGGTTAAACAAGCGTGAATGCGTGCTTGTTTGTGTATGTATATTTATGAGTATATCATATGTGGGTGGTTGCCAAGCTATATTGTACACGCTTGTGTTTCACTTCTTTGCGTTTTTGTCATAATTCCGCGGTGTATGAATATTGTTGGCATGTTTGACGGTTAAAAACACAATCACTCCTTTAATTATGACGTGTCTTGTAACATGTGTGGTATCGACTATCGGTCAACGTGAAGTGAATGCTTTATTCTGCTTTAATCGTAAACGGCAGTGCAAACAAATGTATTCTTTCATAGTTTGACGTAACGTTATTTGATAACGTTATTTGACGTTATTTGTTCTTCACAACTAACCGCGTTCGTTTTGATTTTTCGCACAAATAATTGGTAAAGGGTCAATATAACTAGGTGTACCTACTGACTAGTACTATGTTAATGTGAACATCAAAAACCAAAACACCCATACCGAACAGTCGTATTTCAACGTTCGTCGCTTGTAGATGACGTCATAGCTCCGATGCCGACATCCAGCCACTCGAAAGCAGTTAAAAAGGTAAGTGCTCGTAAATTACATTTGGAATTGCTGAAAATTACATTGGCGTACGTTTGATACAGGCTTTCACGGTATCATCAATTAGCGCTTTGCATCGACCCAGAGCTGAAGGCTTGGCAAAGACTGTACTTCATTTGTCATCTGATTTCTTTTTCTTCTGATATCGATTTGCTTTTGCTGGAACACTTGCAAAGGTCAAGTAAAGTTTGTTCGCTAGCATTCAAACACGTTATTCTTGGCGTTGGCCAAAGCCACATGACCTTACCATGCATACAATAACACATCAATAACGTCACCCTCCTATTTCGACGAAACAGTGCCCCTTGTCACGCGTACATTGATGTGTTCTAACGCGTTATTTTGTCAATTGTACCTATTCCATGCTCATCGACTAGGTGATAACACGCTTCTGATTCTGAGCCCGGTGTGGAACAGCGTCTCAGCAGCGACACCAAAAGAGCCAACCAGCCCGGCTTCTGAATCACCTGAAGGCGAATCACCTGAGGGACTTCAGAAACGGCATGTCAGCTACATAGGGATGTAAACAGCGCGGATAATTTCAAATGTAAACAGCGCGGATAATTTGATTGCTGACATTCTGTGTCTCTGTGTCTCATTCTGTGTCTAATATCATTATGTGTCTCTGGGCACTTTGGTGGGCTGAAGCAGCACTTGTCAACGAGGTACCGTAGAATGTCTCAAAAGAGCTTATGGAAACGGTCAATACCCGATGCTGAGATGTTTTTTCTTTTTTGGTCTCATGGGGCCGTCCTGCTGTCTTTTTCGAGCCGAGACTCATTGTTTATGTCTGAAACTCAGAACTCTTTTGTGTCTGTTGATAATCCCGCGGTGTCGGAGTTAGGAGTCCACTGTGTTTAACCTTCGCCCCAGTGGGGGGGGGGGGGGGCATATGTTACCACCCTGTCGCGTTTTTTTTTTGCGTGTGAATAAAAAACCGCGGTGCGTAGCGCCGCGCCGCTTGGGGTAGCTTTTGGTACATCAATTTTGGACAATGTGTGAAATTTTTGACCCCAGGTCATGTCAGGTCAGGTCACCAGGTCAAGTTAACTGACCAAGCCTAAAAAAGTTTGCAATCATGTCCAGTCTGCAGTGTTTGTCAGAAAGGTTTTAAACTTGGTGGATTGCATGCCGTTATGGCGCCTACAAGTTGTATATCTCGGATTTTTATATCCGTGACCTAAGGTCAGGTCAGTGGAGTGACCTTTCCATTACAAGTCAATGGAGAAAAATGAAAATGCCTCTAGATCCGTGTGTACGCATCGGAGCAGTCCAAATATTTCAGAATCACAATGATTTAGTCCACTCGTGATGACCAAGGTGTCATTTTTGCTGATAGCCTCTAGACAGGTCATCCGAGGTCACTTGAGGCTACAAACAGTTTTTTTGCCAATAACTCGCGATTGGAAAGAGATAGAACGCTGGGGATGGTCTCATTGTGTTTGTCTTGCTGAGACGCATCGACTGATATGCAACATGACCTTTTCCGGTCAGGTCATGACCTTGACCTGAGGTCAAATTTTCAAGTTGACCTTTTAAGGTCAAATTATAGTTCATTCGACGCGTCTCGGCGAGGGGAACACGATTCTGGCAATAAAAGTGTCGTGGCTTTTTGTAGTCGAAAGTTATTGTCGAAAAACACTTTTCGTAAAAACAGCTATTTTTGGTGTTCTTGCCCTCTGGAGGCTAAACCGTTGACCTGAGGTCAATATTGATAATGACCTTTTCAAAAGAAAAGTTCAAAAGCTATCGATTGCTTTTCAATGCGTTTTTCTAGCTACCATAGTTCCTGAGATAGCGGCATGTTTTCCGAAAAATATAATGACAATTGGCAAATTTTGACCTTTGATGACCTCTGGTGACCCCAATATTGCTCTAAGGTGAAAAATGACCGAATACTTTCAAACGTACGCATTGAGAGCTATCGACTGCTTTTTACTGCGTCTTTCTAGCCCTCTTAGTTTTTGAGTTAGAGGTGGGTGGTTGCCCCCCCCCCCCCCACTAGGGCGAAGTTGGCTGAGACCGCCACTGGGTCGCGGGTTAAAGGTAGTGTGCCACCTTCCAATGATTTCCCATTTTATTTTTCCTATGATAAGAAGTTTCTGTTTTTACCTAATATCGCAAAAAAAAATCAAAAATGGGCCTGGAATAGTGCTTTTTTTCGCCTAAAAGTTTATAGGTTTTTCGATATGTATAACAACTGTAGTGAGCTGACCTGCAAACAGGCGTCGGCAACAATCGCGAATGCGGCGCACATGTGACAATAAGCAAAAGCCATTATAGAGCTACGACGTACGGGAATGAGTTATCAGCTGCCTAATCGTAGACAACACAATATCGAACTTAAACGCCTGTATTGGTATTGTTTCTTTAATTTGGCTGTCGAACATTAATTTATGGTTTGAAATATGATTTTATGTAAAATAATTGATATGAAACAGCCGTCTCTTAAGTTATGACCCCATTTCACCACATGCAAGTGGCAGAAATGACAATGATCAGCTGACGCATTTTTCTTAGCCGAAGTCAGAGCGCGCGGCCCGACGCACCACGCGTATTTGGAAATTCCGACCTCGACGAGCATCAGAAGCCACCAACAGGCGTGTTCGAAACCGCAGGAGATGATGATGAACGGGTTTATCGAAACTTGATTGGATGAGCCTATCGGTAATAGCGATTTTAGTGTGTGCATTTATTGTTCATAGTGGTGTGAAATGTGGTTGGGGTACGACCGACAACCCGTCGGGGCGAATTTCGCACTGGGGTACTCAAAATTGGAAGAATTCAAGATGTTTCCATGAGTTTTGAAGGTATGGATAAGTTCTAAAAATCCGGTTCTCCCTATCTGGGTCATTAACTCCATATGGTCCAGGAAAGCTGGCACACTACCTTTAAACAGTTCTAATTCTATCTTTTTCAAATATTCGCTGACCACTTGAGTACCATTACCTTTGTAAATTTTTTCGAACTTTGATTAATTTTTGTTGACCAGTTAGCCCTCTCTCATGTCAGACACCATCTCCGCTGATCAAGCACCGATGCTCCCCTGGATCTCATGCCTGGTGCCGCCTCTGTCTGCCAGTCGCTGCCGCCCGCACAGATGCCGTGCCTGGCGCTGCCCCTGGGTCTGACCTGCCCGCAGGCGGTGGCCGGTCGGCCGGAGTGAGGCTTTTGCTACGCGGGCGCTCGGGGCGGTCGGGCGGCTCCCGGCGTGGTGACTCTGGAAGAAATTCAGATAATGCCTGTAATAGGTGAGAAAAGGCTTAGCTTTGCGGACGTTGTGTTGTATGTTAGTAACAGTTTTATATTATTACTTTTTGAGTAAATTATATTGCGACCATTTAAACAGTAGGCTAAGCGCTGCTAATCAAACGAGTAAATGAGGACTAACCCCGCGTTCGATGTCTCTCGGACGACGAAGATTCTATGCCGTCCGGCCAATCCCGTCCAAGGTCAGCGGGGGCTCGGCTGCGGTTATGGAACGTGATTGGCCGGACGGCATAGAATCTTCGCCATCCGAGAGACATCGAACGCGGGGTAAATGTGAACGTATCTTTTTAGCGTTGCATGCTAATGTAGTTTAGTGTAGTAGGTGAACAAAGCATATTGCCATTCGAGTATTTCTTAATCTGGTGATTGTAATATCTATGTCCATATGTCCATCGGGGGAAGACGAGGGACGCCATCGGTGGCATGGAGGAGGGACGCCATCGGTGGTGGACCGCCATCGTCACCGCCGTCCTGACTGTACCAGAACAACAGCGGCGGACCGAGACAGCAGAGCGGCACCGGGCGGCCACTTCTCAACGGAACGGTGAGAGGGGCATGTGTTTTGGTGCTTGTAACGGTTAACCCGCGCCCCGCTGGGGGGGGGGGGGGGGGCAGAATCTGCCCCCTCCCGTTTTTCGCCAATAACTTCTAAACGCGTTACGCCAGCGACGGCCAACTTTCAGTACCTTATTATACATCAATTTGACACGTTTCCTGAAAATTTGAGCGAAATCCGTCGGAATTTTTTGAGAAATTGACGTTTTAGTGACGTCACGTTCGCCATTTTCGCCTAAAAAACGGCGAAATTTCAAACGCCGCTAACATCTTCATTTTTAAAGGAATCAAGACGTAACAAAAAGGTTTTACGTGATTCTACTTTGTCTATCAAATGGCTATCTCGTTTTTTTTTAAACCTTTGGATTTTGGCCCTTTTTTTCTTAAAGAAACTGACTTTTTTGGGAAAATAATTATAAAATCCAAAATTTTGAGTGTATCGAAAAAACGGAATATATGTCAGATAAGTGGTCTATGTGCACCTACATAGCAATTTTTAGAAGAGTCGGTTCAAAAATGTGGGAGTCATTCAAAATTTTATGACGTCACGACGCACAAAAAAATTGAAAAATGATTTTTTTGGAAGTTCTAGACCTCGTACGGAAGCAAAAATAACACCATTCGATTCGCCGTGGAAAACTGCATCAGATAGACACCTTTTTGGGCCTTAACAACCAACTTCAAAATTTGACCTCACTTGGTTGACCTTGCAGGTCAGGTCAATGACCCCAAAGGCGGGAAAATCGGGACCTGTTAGAACGTCGTAAAGTGTGGCTGCTATGGGGTTTTCGGGGTGCTGATCACGAATATCATGTTAGTTTTGATCACAGATGGTGTCTTCATGTATTTAGGCCAGGTCGGGTCAGGTCAGGTCAGGTCAACCAGTAAGGGTATTCGTAGTAGGTGGCAACCGCCTCTGACAGCTTCGTAACATGTTACGAAGGCACCAAAACTACTTCGTAAATGTTCATATGGTTGCTAAATTCGAATTCAGCTCCAAAAACTGGCCTAGAAACATGTAAAACTCGAAAAAGTGAACCGAGGTCATCAAAGGTCAATGACCTGGCCTGACCTTCAGGTGACCTTGACATCCACCCTAATGCATGGGGGCAACATCATATCACATGTTTGAACACTTGAAACCACGAAAAGGCTGCAAACGCGCGGCTAATGCGAGCCGACATACGCCGAATCGGGATTCCAGCCAAACATGGTCTCGAAAAGTAGGTCACAGGTCAAAGGTCATTTGGGTCAGGGTCATGAAATTTTCAGGGTAGGTGTGAAATTGATGAACGCGAAGGTACTGAAAGTTTCGTCGCTATCAGCCGCTTTTTACGCGAGTTATTCGCGAAAAACCAGGGGGGTCCGTTCGACCCCCCCCCCCCCCCTATACGGATGAGGGTTAAATGACATTGTATGCAACGAATATTGTCTTGGTAGTCTAAGAACACGTTTTGGGCAATCAGTCTCAGTCCATTCTTCGGCAACTACGGTGCAAGGCCGATACTGTACAAGCTTGCATTTTGTACCCTTGACCTGACCTTGACCTGACCTCTGACCTACTAAAGTAAAAAAATTGGGCTCTTAAGATCCGCCTTGTTGAAAGTTTTCGATTGCCGTTTTCCGCGTCTTTCTACGACCATCGGTTCGGAAGTTAGATGGGGGGGGGCAGAATCTGCCCCCCCTCCCCAGCAGGGCGTGTATGGCTGAATAGCCCAGCGGGGCGCGGGTTAAGTATACAAGTAACCGTCGATATGTGACCGTCTATTGATCTTTAATGGTATGTAAAGCTGTGTGGGTGCCGTGGTATGCGACCGTCTTTTTTACGTGGCATATTGTATGTGTGACCCTTCGTTGTTAAAGGTAAATATGGCTATGGCCTATGTATTTGATGTGGTATGCCAACGTCTATTCGTTGTACGAGTAGTTTATGTTTGGCCGCCCATTTGTCGTGGCATATGTGTGACGTAATCGTGTATTTCTCGGGATAGATGTTACCGTCTATTGAACGACGCATACGTGACCGTCTATTTGTCGTGATGTGTGACCGCCGCCGTCTATTTCACGTGGTATTTACTTGTAACCTTTTTTGCCGTGATATATATGACCGTCTTTTGCCGTGATATGAGTGGAAGTCTATTTGTTGTGGTGTTTATGAGCGTTTATTTGACGTGATATATGTTAGCGTCTGTTTGATGGTGGTAATTGTAAGTTTTTTTTTACGCGCTATATGTGACAGTCTACTTGATTTGATATATGTATTACCGTCCGTTTTCTTTGAATGTTACTGTCTGATTTTTTTGTGATATATGATACTGTCTGTTTAACATGGTATGTGTGACCGTCTATTTGTCGTGGAACGCGTGACCGTTTTTATGTGGTATGAACTACCGTCTATCTTGTTGCACTGTTACCGTCTATCTGTCGCAGAATGTGTGACAGTCTATTTGATTGTGTAACCATCTATTTTTTCGTGGTATTTGTAACCGTCTATTTGACGTTGTATGTGTGGCTGTCTATTTGTCGTGGCATATGTGTTACCATTTCTCTCTCTCTCTCTCTCTCTCTCTCTCTCTCTCTCCTCTCTCTCTCTCTCTCTCTCTCTCTCTCTCTCTCTCTCTCTCTCTCTCTCTCTCTCTCTCTCTCTCTCTCTCTCTCTCTCTCTCTCTCTCTCTCTCTCTCTCTCTCTCTCTCTCTCTCTCTCTCTCTCTCTCTCTCTCTCTCTCTCTCTCTCTCTCTCTCTCTCTCCTCTCTCTCTCTCTCTCTCTCTCTCTCTCTCTCTCTCTCTCTCTCTCTCTCTCTCTCTCTCTCTCTCTCTCTCTCTCTCTCTCTCTCTCTCTCTCTCTCTCTCTCTCTCTCTCTCTCTCTCTCTCTCTCTCTCTCTCTCTCTCTCTCTCTCTCTCTCTCTCTCTCTCTCTCTCTCTCTCTCTCTCTCTCTCTCTTCTCTCTCTCTCTCTCTCTCTCTCTCCTCTCTCTCTCTCTCTCTCTCTCTCTCTCTCTCTCTCTCTTCTCTCTCTCTCTCTCTCTCTCTCTCTCTCTCTCTCTCTCTCTCTCTCTCTCTCTCCTCTCTCTCTCTCTCTCTCTCTCTCTCTCTCTCTCTCTCTCTCTCTCTCTCTCTCTCTCTCTCTCTCTCTCTCTCTCTCTCTCTCTCTCTCTCTCTCTCTCTCTCTCTCTCTCTCTCTCTCTCTCTCTCTCTCTCTCTCTCTCTCTCGTTCTGAAAGTGGAAACTGGCGAGGGTTAGGGCTCTCCGTTTGACTCTATTTCTTACCTCACCAGGTTCATCTGACTGGAGACCGTCTCTGCCGCTACAGGAGAGAGACTCCCCATCATTTAGCACCAGCCTGACCACTGGAGGAGCTCCTGTCCTACTGGCACCGCCGGCGGTCGCCGTGCTGCCAGCGCTGATCGTTACGTGAGTATGTCTTGTCGGCTCCACCGAGGACCTGCAGTCTCATATCCCACTAATTACTTCTTACTGTGGATGGTAGAGATAATAAATGCTCGCTGTGTATGTTGTGAGATGCATTTACCGTTGTTGGCGAATGGCGACCTTCCGCTAGTCACGTTCGGTCATTTGTGCTAGGAACAACGCTGCTACACCCTTTTCTATTATTTTTCTTTTTTGTCATCTTACGTTCAGCTGTATTATGTTTTATCTCCAAACATTCATCACTTCTGATCTACGCCGTGTTTCCTATGAAGTGCCGTCCATTTACTTACTTTTTCTATCAGTTATGTCATAGTTCTCGTCCTTTGCCCTCCACCATACCGTTCCACCTGATTTTTTTCATGTTGGTCAGTACTCACTAGAGCTGTGCTTAAAAAGAAATGATACTCATCAGGCAAACACTTCGCTCATTCCAGCACGGAGTGAAGTCTCGTATGTAAATTATTTGAGATGTTTACCGATTATAAAAGGAGATGCCGATCGTTCGAATGCAGACGGTGAACATTTTCATGTCCCCGTATTTCGTGCAGTGTGTTCTAGTTCCCCTCCCCAGTCGATTCACTGTAAGCTGTCCGTAAGACTTATCTGACGACCGCCGCTCCCTCTGTTTGCCCTCAGGCGGAGGTGGCGCGCCCTCTGGTACAGTCCGGGGCGCGGATCGACCTACAGAACGAGCGGGAGCGCCCGCCGCCGCAGATGGCGCCACTAGGGCTGGCGAGCGACCTCCAGCAGCTGGCGCCGCCCTCGGTGGAGCCCACCGCTGCCACAGATGGCAGCACCGTCGACTTATCCCCGGGTTCAATGCATCTCGAGCCCCTGAGCCGCCGGCTACTTCATCTCGTCGGTGCAGTTCGCAGTGCCCTCTGTAAAACTCTGTTGGTATAGATGGCACCACCGTCGACTGGATGCCGATGCCTGCGTAATGCGTATCTCGTGTTGACCGAGCCCGTTCTCTGAATCTGAGGCTTGAGCTCGCCAAGCGAGCAGTGCCTATCTGCCATAAGGGCTTAGAGTGCCGAGGAGGTAGTCGTATTTGTATTCTGTTATTATGTTCACCCACCCACACTGTCGTGACGGAAAGTCTACCATATCATTGTACTCGCGTCCCGAGACCATTGATGACCCGTCTTCCCATGGCAAGGTCGGTTTTCTCAACTGGTGCCTGTGTTCGCTGCATTTTGTATGTACGACACGTGCGTTGACTGCATAGTCGTACCTTGCCAACTGTTGTTGAAATGCTGAAATGTTGAAAGTGTCGTTCATTGTCTGCTGGTGTATGCGTCTTTAGTCACCGCCCGTCGCTTACCTCAAGATTTGATTCGTTTGGTCGGATGTTGGACTCTTGCTGCCGCGTGTGGGCACCGCATGGCCGCCGCCTTTTCACTGTCATCACCGTGTCGTTATCTGCGCGAACGTTGAGAGCTTCACGTTGATGTGATGCGCGTCGTTGTTTGACATTCGATCATTGGTAAAGTCACCATGTAGAGTGGGGTTCTTTGTGACTCGGACCCGTGTGCTCCTGATGTTTTCCATGTGTGCATGCCATCGATCAATGTTAGGTGCTGAAAACTGTGATAGAACAATAAAGTCATGAAGTAACCCTCTAGGATTGATTGGATGTGTATGTAGATGCTCAGCTTTTTTAGCTCTGCCATTGGATCCGACAGCAGGCAATTGGTACGTCGATTGTCGGGTTTTATGGCAAATAAATTGCTGAAAACCATGGGATGTGTGGTCTGATGTGGTTGGAACACAGTGCGAACGGAGGAAAGAGGTAAAAGGCCTAATGGCGACGCAAGTAAAGATCTCTAGTGGCCAAAACACAAGTCTCTAGATCCGCTAAACGAAAAAAATGGGAGTGATGGAAGCAAATGCGCTAAATCTTCGGTATGGTTCACCGCCAGCAAGGCTGTTCCAGATATCAGGATCGAGTTGCAGCGGTCGCTAAGGCATTCGCCGTTAAAGGCGGTGGCGTAATCGAGCCCGGTCGGCTGGTTGGCAACGCATTCGCCACGAAAGAAAGTGGGCGGAGCCTAAATGGCCCTAAAACTGAGATCGGCATAATGCACTTTCAGGTGCCCCACCGGGTTTACCCTGGTGGCCGAGTGGTTAGCGTGACGTCAGCATGCATTTTAGACTTTTGAAGGTTTCGGGTTCGAGACCCGGAATCGCCTGATTACGGTAAATTTTTCCGTCCTAAACGGGCCTCGAACCCAAAACCTTCGAAAGTCTAAAATGCATGCTGACGTCACGCTATCCACTCGGCCACCAGGGTAAACCCGTTGGGGCACCTGGAAGCGCCTTATGCCGATCTCAGTTTAGGCCCATTTAGGCCCCGCCCACTTCTCTCTATCGTCAGCCCAGCCTGTGTGACGTCACGTCCACTGCTGCTGTCGACTGTTTGGCTCTGTACGCGGGTCTCTCAGTCTCCCGAACCGTCTGACCATTGCTGAAAAGAGTTCCCACGCGACTTCCAGGACATAACCACTCAAAAACACGTCGTTCGAGTCGTACTTTGAATTGTATTGCGACATCTACAAATAAAAGCATACAATAAACAAGTGTTCTTCATCAGACGATCACAGTATCTTCAGATGAAAGTCGACCAGCCAAGTAGCGGGCGGGGGGGGGGGGGACGTTTGGCGTGCCTCGGGCCGGGTCCGATTGATGAGTGCTGCCTCGCCGGGTGGCGGACGGGTCGGCGCCGGCAGCAGTCGGCCCCTGGCAGCTAGACCGGCCCGCCGAGCCGATTGACCCGGCGAGATGACCTCTGATGGCCGTGGGCGGTGACAGCCGCCAATCTGGACCGTCTGGAAGCGAATGGTTATCAGTGAGGGGTGGGCACGCTGGGGGAGGGGTGGGACAAGAGAGGGAGGGAGGGTGCCACGGACTGACGAAATAAAAACAGCAGAGGGGCTGGGGGAGGGGCTGTGATGTGCAGGGACGGGGGTGCCAGGCGCTACAAGGAGAACTTTAAAGGAAGTGGAGAGGCGACATTACGATCACATGCATGGAATGTTGCAGGTGTTTGCAAACATGGTGCAATACAAAGCAGCCCTCCCTCCCTCTGACTTTTTCACTCGTCTCTGTCACTGTTGCATTCCCTTCCCTATCCCAATAAGAGTACCTACCCTATCCACTGCTTACAATTTACATTTCGAAACAATTAGCTCACTGCAATGGATGATGACTGGACTATGCAATGTCGGCAATAGTGCGCAACAATCATTACACACTGAACTGACACACCGCTGTAAAATGTCACCGCATCTGCCACCGCCACTGTTCACTGGTCACTGGAATCGTTACTGCTCTTACAGCCATGAATATTCAACTTCTCACCATCACATTATCTCACACATTGTCTGATATTGCTTGGAAACGCTTCATTAGCTGCAACAACCAATCAATCACCCGGCGACGATCAGCTGATTAGATAGGCAGTGCCACCTATTGTCGGCATTCTGAACTTCAATTTCGTGCAAGCAGCGCCACCTATGCCCCAAACTGCCGAGCCCGATTTCCACTAGCTGCCCATAACACAGACCACAGCCGGCGCTATATACCACTAGTGACATCTAGCGGCGGCATCTCTCAATATGCCTTGGTGCCTGTGTTATGTGCAGCTAGTGGAAATCGGGTCGGGCCGTTTGGGTCATAGGTGGCGCTGCATGCATGAACTTGTGCTTCTTAATGCCGCCGAAAGGTGTCTCTGCCTATCTAATCAGCTGATCGTCACCGGGTGATTTGCAGCTAATGAAGCGTTTCCAAGCAATATCAATATCAGACAATGTGCCAGATAACGTAAGGGTGTGCAGTTCAATATTCGTGGCTGTGAGAGCAGTAGCGATGCCAGTGAACAGTGGTCAGTGAGAAGTGGCGGTGGCAGTGGCAGATGCGCGGTGACATTTTACAGCGGTGTGTCAGCTCTGGGTGTACCTAATGATTATTGCGCACTTGCCGACATTGCATAGTCCAGTCATCATTCATTGCAGTGAGCTTATTGTTTCGAAATGTAAATTGTAAGCAGTGAATTAGGGTAGATATTGTTATTGAGATAGCGAGTGCAGCAGCGACAGAGCCGAGAGCAAGAGACGAGTGCACAAGTCAGAGGAATGGAGGGCCGCTGCTTTTTATTGCACCATGTTTGCAAACACGTGCAACATTCCATGCATGTGATCATAGTGTCGCCTCTCCACTCTCTTTGAGATTCCTTGTAGGCCAGGCACGTTCCGTCCCCTGTACAGCATCACAGCCCCTCCCCCAGCCCCTCTGCTGTTGTTATTTCGTCAGTCCGTGGCACCCTCCCTCCCTCTCTTGACCCTCCCCACCCGCAGCGTGCCCGTCCCCTCACTGATCTTCCCTCACTTGCAGACGGCCCAGATCGGCGGCTGTCACCGCCCGCGGCCATCACTGGTCATCGCCGGGGTCAATCGGCTCGGCGGGCCGGTCTAGCTGTCAGGGGCCGACTGCCGCCGGCGCCGCCCCGTCCGCCACCCGGCGAGGCAGCACTCATCAATCGGACCCGGACCGAGGCACGCCAAACGTCCCCCCCCACTCGCTACTTGGTTGGTCGACTTTCATCTGAAGATACTATGTCTCCCTAATGAAGAACACTTCTGCTTATTGTATGTTTTTATTTGTAGATGTCGCAATACACTAAGTGTCCCAAACGATGTGTTTTTGAGTGGTTACGTCCCGGAAGTCGCGTGGGAACTCCTTTCAGCGATGGTCAGACGGTTCGGGATACTGAGAGACCCGCGCACAGAGCCAAACAGTCGACGGCAGCAGTGGATGTGACGTCACATAGGCTGGGCTGACGACAGAGAATAGTGGGCGGGGCCTAAACGGCCCTAATCGGAGATTGGCATAAAGCGCTTCTAGGTGCCCCACCGGGTTTACCCTGGTAGCCGAGTGGATAGCGTGACGTCAGCGTGCATTTTACACTTTCGAAGGTTTTGGGTTCGAGGCCCGTTTAGGACGGAAAAATTTACCGTAATCAGGCGATTCCGGGTCTCGAACCCGAAACCTTCAAAAGTCTAAAATGCATGCTGACGTCACGCTAACCACTCGGCCACCAGGGTAAACCCGGTGGGGCACCTGAAAGTGCATTATGCCGATCTCAGTTTTAGGGCCATTTAGGCTCCGCCCACTTTGTTTCGTGGCGAATGCCTTACCGACCGGCCGACCGGGCTCGATTACGCCACCGCCTTTAACGGCGAATGCCTTAGCGACCGACGCGCTTCGATCCTGCTATGTGGAACAGCCTTGCTGGCGGTGAAACATACTGAAGATTTAGCGCATTAGCTTTCATTACTCTATGTAATATTTTCTTCGTTTTGCGGATCTACAGACTCGTGTTTTGGCCACTAGAGATCTATTCATGCGTCACCATTAGACGTTTCTCCTCTGTCTCCGTTGGCACTGTGTTCCAACCACATCAGACCACACATCCCATGGTTTTCAGCAATTTATTTGCCATAACATTCGATAATTTATGTACAAGTTGCCAGCTGGCAGGTCCAATGGCAAAGCTAAGAGGCTGAGCATCTACACATCCAATCAATCCTATATCAGGAGGCTTACATCACGACATTCAATGTGTTATCACAGTTTTCAGCTCCTAACATTGATCGATGGCATGCATGCTTAGGAAACATCAGGAGCCTAGGGGTCCGAGTCACAAGCAACCTCACTCTACACAATGACTTTATCGGGGGTCAAATACCAAGCAACGAAAAACGTCGCGCATCACATCATCGTGAAGCTCTCAACGTTGGCGCAGATGACACGGTGATGACAGTGAAAAGGCGGCAGCCATGCGGTGCCCACACGCGGCAGCAAGAGTCCAACATCCGACCAAACGAATCAAATCTTGAGATTAGTGGCAGGCGGTGACTTAGGACACATACACCAGCAGACCATGAACGACACTTTCAACATTAAAACATTTCAACAACAGTCGGCAAGGTACGGCTATACAGTCAACGCACGTGTCGTACATACAAAATACAGCGAACACAGGCACCAGTTGGGACAACCGACCTTGCCATGGGAAGACGGGTCATCAAAGATCTCGGGACGCGAGTACATCGATATGGTAGAGTGTCCGTCACACGACAGTGTAGGTGGGTGAACACACCAGAATACAAATACGACTACCTCCACGGATACTTTCGAAGCCCTTCATGGCAGATGGGCACAGCTCACTTGCCAAGCTCAGGCCTCAGAGTCAGAACGCGCTCGGTCAACACGAGATACGCATTACGCAGAAACCGGCATCCAGTCGACGGTGGTGCCATCTATACCAACGGAGAGTTTCACAGAGGGCGCTGCGAACTGCACTGACGGGATGAAAGTAGGCGGCGGTTCAGCGGCTCGAGATGCACTGAACCCGGGATAAGTCGACGGTGCTGCCATCTGCGCCAGTGGTGAACACCACCGAGTGCGGGGCTAGCTGCTGAAGGTCGCTCGCCAGCCCTAGTGGCGCCATCTGTAGCGGCGAGCGCTCCGCCTCGTTCAGTAGGTCGATCCGTGCCCCGGACTGTACCAGATTGCGCGCCACCTCCGCCTGCGGGCAAACAGAGGGAGCGAGGGTCGTCAGAAAAGTCTTACGGACGGCACACAGTGAATCGACTGGGGGGAGGGGGGTTAGAACACACTGCACGAAATAGGGACATGGAAATGTTCTCGTCCGCAGTCGAACGATCGGCATGTCCTTTTCTAATCGCTAAACGTCTTAAAAAAAGAATGCATAACGACTTCACTCCGTGCGAGAGTGAACAAAGTGTTTGAGTGATAAGTATCATTTCTTTTTAAGCACAGCTCTAGTGAATACTGACCAACATGAAAATAACTATTTAGGTGGAACGGTATGGTAGAGGACAAAGGGCGTGAATTATGAAATAACTGAAAGAAAAAGTAAGCAAATGGATGACA
Source organism: Amphibalanus amphitrite (assembly GCF_019059575.1). NCBI lineage: Eukaryota > Metazoa > Arthropoda > Thecostraca > Balanomorpha > Balanidae > Amphibalanus > Amphibalanus amphitrite. Next base: position 90,692 of record NW_024883141.1, on the reverse strand, counting down.
ATTTATAGGAAACACGGAAAAGATCAGATGTGATGAACATTAAGAGATAAAAATATAGCTGAACGTAAGACGAAACAAACAAAAAGAAGAAAAGTAATAGGAAAGGGAATAACAAGGTTGTTCCGAGCACCAATGACAGAACGTGACTACAGCAGCGTGAACGTGTAGCAGAAGGTCGCCATTCGCCAATAACGGTCGACGCCTCTCACAACATAAACAGCTATCATTTAACAAATCTTGCATTCACAGTAGGAAGTAATTAGTGAGACATAAGACTGCAGATCCTCGGTGGAGCTGACAAGACATACTCACATAGCGATCTGCGCTGGCGGCACGGCGACCGCCGGCGGTGCGAGCAGGACAGGAGCTCCTCCAGTGGTCAGGCTGGTGCTACACGGCAGGAGTCGTTCTCTGTAGCGGGCCAGATGAACGGTCTCCAGTCAGATGAACCTGGTGAGATGAGATATAGAGTCAAACGGAGAGCCCTAACACTCGCAGGTATAGGTAAAGAGTTGTTCATCGATTTGACTCAAACGGGCAGGGTATGCTGAGCTCACCGAGTTGTATAATCTACATCCAGGTTTTCCAAATTCGGGTGACCTGAGCAGACTTGTAAACGATTCAAAAAATTTCAATCAATTCAATCACGACTCACTTGATGAAATGACCGATTCAATCATAACTCAATCAAACAGTCTGATTTTCCAAGCGATTCAATCACGACTCATGGACCTTGTGATTCAACTCAATCACGACTCATCCCATTATCAGTGATTCAGGGAATGACTCAACTCATGATTTGACTCAACGCGATTCAATCAAGATGTTATATAAAATATATACATATGTGATATCAATTTAAGACATTTTTGGAAACTGATACCAAACAGATATCAACCAAATACACTAGGAAATACCAAAAAACATAGAAAAGTACTAAATCTATGCTTGCTCACAAATGTCCTGAATGAAACAGGGTATTGAAAATATAAAGATTAGCATGGTATCTAAACATGTGTGTTGAGCACTGAACTCTATAATGAGCATGAGGTGTTGAGCAATGTGCGCCTGCTTACTGCTACTGTTAACTTGATTACTATACTGATTTTAGGGCACTGGAAAGAAACTTAACATTCATTTTTTCATCTTCATGCATTGACATTTATGTATAATTTTGTGTTTACAGTTTGATTAAAAACTTAAAACAACATTTTTATGGTTTTTTCCAATACTGATAGCTATGTGCATTTATAATACTGACAAAATGCCTAAAAATTTTGCAGTGCATTGTGTGTGACTATGATGCAAATGCCACATATATTTCCACATAATCTATATTATATAGTACTAAATATAGTCATAACTTCAATTTCCAGCACATGGTGATTGAATCATTTTGTTAATTGAATCAACTTGAATCGATGAGTTGCCGATTCAATCACTTGCAGTTGCCATGTGTGACCGATTCAATCAGGATTCACATGGTGACAAGAGGTGATTCAACCGACTCAATCACAGTGAGTCGGCATTTTCAAGCGATTCATGAGAATCGATTCAATCAGAGTTGAATCGCTTACAAGTCTGGACCTGAGGTCATCCAGATGCCACGATAGTTTTTAAGAAAATTTGTCCGAATAACTCAAATGGTAAAATATGCTCCATTTCAACGCTTTTGTGTTGAATTAGCTCAATTGAAGATGATATTGTTGTTTTCTGGTTGAAACAAAACAACTTAGGTCGGATCATCTGAAGTCACATGAGGTCAAACTACGTTTTTGCCAATAACCTGGCACAGGATCAGGCTAGAGCTTCAAAAATTTTGTTATTGTTTTTGTGTGATTAGCCGAATCGAATAACAGGTATGCGATATGATGCAATTTGGTTAACTTGAACTTAATTAATTTAAGCTCTTAAAAAAACTAGGAAAATTTTAAATTGACTTAACCCACGAGCCGTGGGTAGGGGGGCATAAAGTTGCCCCCCCCCCCCTTTAGGTTTGGTGGAATATCTCCGAAACGGGATAAGATACGAAGCTGAAACTTTGCATAGCTTCAAATGAATACCTAGGCCATATTTGAGAAAAAATTGGTGGTTGTAGCACTTAAGATGACGTCACAGTGACGTCATAAAGTTTTGTCGTTTTCCAATACGGAGCGTTTCCGATGTCGCTGAGCATGAAACGCGGCGGTAAATGAAGTAAACAGCACCTGTTGTCATTCTGACACATCTAAGTACACTGTTAACTATATCCTGACCAGTTATCGATCCTATATTCTCGGTCTCATATGTCGGATATATCGTGAGGAAACTAAGAGACGCCAATCTACGATTGCGCTTCTGACGTCACTGTGACGTCATTTCAAATGGGATCGACACCAAATTTGGGACGACGGTGAAAACAGGGCGCCTGGGGCGATTTGATCAAGGTTCGTTAAATTTACACGTGACGTTAGGGATATAGAAGGCCCATGGAGCGGGAGAAGTTCCAAATGTTACGTGACTAATATGCCCTCCGGCGCCCTGTTTTCACCGGCGTCCCAAATTTGGACACAACCTCGGCTAGGTATTCAGGAATATGTGTGCAAAGTTTCGTTTCTCTATCTCTTCGTGTTCCGACGATATCGTCGGAGAAGTAAAGGGGGGACAACTATATGCCCCCCCCCCCAGCGGCTGGCGGGTGGCGCGGAGGCCCAGCGGCCGCGGGTTAAACTGGTAGCAAAGTAGGTATACCATTCGATGCGCATAGAGTGCTGAGTTTACTGGTGCTCTTCTTTTCGCTCTATTTTAACTAGATCAAAAGTTATAAGCGAAAAACATTTGAACTGTTTTAGCGAAACTTTTACATTTATACCCCCCAAACTCCCTAAAAGTTATTACCGTAACTTACTCAAAAAGTAACAACGCAATACTGTTACTAACACCCAAAACAACGTCTGCAAAGCTCAACCTTTTCTCACCTTTTCTCACCGGGAGCCGCACGCACACATCGAACGCCGACAGATAAAATGCTCGCGCGCGCGACGGCCAGCCTCGCTCCGGCCGACCGGCCACAGCCTGCGGGCAGGACAGTCGCAGGGGCGGCGCCAGGCACAGCGACTTGGCGGGCAGCAGCGACTGACAGAGGCGGCGCCAGGCATGAAATCCGGGGGAGCATCGGTGATTGAGCAGCAGAGTTGGTGTCTGACATGAGAGTAGGCTACCTTGCCAAATAAATATGAAAAATCGAAAATTTTACAAAGATAATGGTTCCGAAGTTTTGCTAGCGAACATCTGCAAAGGGTAGAAGCATAACTGTTCAAACACACAGACACTGTTGACTGTACTGCCATTTCCGACCCCGCAGGAGTCTCAACAGACACACGAGTTTCAGACATAGGCATTGAGTCTCAGCTCGACAAAGACAGTCGGATGGTCCCATGAGACAAAAAAAAATCTCAGCAGAGCATCGGGTATTGATCGTTTCCATCAGCTCCTTTCAGTCATTATACGGTACCTACCTCGTTGACACGTGCTGCGGCAGCCCGCCAAAGTGCACAGAGACACAAAGTCAGCAATCAAAATAACCGCGCTATTTACATACCTGCACTGATGACATGCCGTTTGTGATGTCCGTCAGGTGATTCGCCTTCAGGTGATTCAGAAATCGGGCTGGTAAGCTCTTTTGGTGTCGCTGCTGAGACGCTGTTCCACACCGGTCTCAGAGACGAGTTATCACCCAGTCAATGAAAATTGAATAAAACGGACGAAACGATGCAGAACACATAAATGTACTTACGTGACGAGGGTTGGTGTTTCGTCGAAATAGGAGGGTGACGTTATTGATGTGTAATTGTATGCATGTTAAGGTCATGTGGCTTTGACCAACGCCAAGAATAACGTGTTTGAATGTTAGCGAGCAAACTTTACTTGACCTTTGCAAGTGTTCAAGCAAAGGCAAATCGATGTCAGAAGAAAAAGAAATCAGAAGACAAACAGCCCTCCTACACCGTCAGCTCTGGGTCGATGTAAACGCGAATTGCGAATACCGCGATAACGTTACACTCGTGTCGAATCTTAAACGGCTGTCATTCGTGAAATTAAAATGATTCCAAATTTTTCCTTAAAAACAAATGTCTTTGAACTAAGCATAGCTGCCGCTTACAATGAAAACCGAACCAAACATTTACCTTAGCGGGTACGACGTGTTACAAAAAATGTCATAAGTAGAGTAGTGATTGGTTGTTTTAACCGTCAAACATCCAATCATCATTTATATGCCGTGTAACCATCAGGGGCCGGGAACGATTTTCAAGTTGGGGGGGGGGGGCGAGCCTAAAATACCTGACATGATGCATATGAAGCAGTGGCGTAGCTAGGGGCCTAAGGGGACACGTAGCCCCCCCCCCCCCATCGGGTTCAAAGGGACCCTCGGGTCCCAGGGGCCCTGCAGCGCCATTTGACCAGTGAGGTAACGATGGCCATATTTCGACTCAAAAGGGCCCTATGGGGATTGTTAGAGCACCTCGTGGGCCCTAAAGAGCCACACTAAGATCTCGATAAGGGCCCCACACCGGCCTCTGAGGGCCTCTTACGGCTTTTAAGGGCCCCTCGGTGGTCTCTAAAGGCCCGGGACTGGCCTCTGGGAGTTCTTATCAGCCTATGAAGTGCCACTTCTATGGGCATTTCCCGCCTGTGATGGTCCCACACTTATTTTTCTGACGGCCCCATAACGGCGACTGTGGGGGCCCTCATCGGTGTCTATGAGGGCCCACACCGCTGTCTCTGAGGATTTAACACCCCCAACACTTTGAGTCTGAGTGCCCACACAAGTGCCTATTAAAGCCCTATATCGGCGGCTCTGAGGACCCAGGCCATTGGCCAATACCTGTGCATCTTAAGGCCACCCACTGGTGACTTTTGAGGGCCCCACACCGGTGACTCTGAGGGCCCCACCGGTGTGTGACAGTACCATGCTGGTCTCTAAGGACCCCACAGGACTTCTTCTGCCGGCCTAAGGGCCCCTTGCCGGTCACTGAGAACCCCCTGCCGGCTGGTAGAGGGTTCGCGTCAGCAGCTTCTAAAGGCCCCACACCCGTCTGTAACGGCTCCACATCAGCGTCTACGAGGGCCCACAGCAACGCCTGTAAGGACCCTCACCGGTGCCTCTGAGAGAATCACACTAGCACCTCTGAGCGCCCACACCGGCACCTGCATGACGGCCCTATTGCGGATTCTAAAATGGAAGACCGATTTCCTTTAGTCACGCTTCAAATCGCGAGCGTTGTATTTTTGGAGCCTGAGTTTTGAGACGGAATGTATGGAACTAGAAAAGGAAAGACGGGGTGAAAAACGGTGCTAGATTGAACCTAGATTGTACATCCTAGATTGTAGATTACGAAACCTAGATTGAGAGTGAAAGTTGTTCGGTCTTTGGAATGATCATTGAATTTTGTATCGTAAAGTACAAAGATATCTACTCTCTCTCGTACCGATGATTTGATAACCGGCGTTAACTGTGCACACAAGTGGGGAATATAGTACATTTCGTAACATTACTGGCGACCCTGGCAGGACCCTTAGGACAGTTCTGGACTAATGGAAACGTATCTAGATTTGGCCTCCAAGTACGGACTTCAGGGCGAGGAGGCTTTGAAGTTCGCAGCTGAACGCCTAGACAAAGATAATGAACGTACGCGTTATGCTAGACTCCGGCAGTAACCAGACTTTCATCAGAGCACAGGCAGCACGTGACCTCGGCTGTAGAATTCTGTACAGTGACCCACTGAAGTTGGAAACGTTCGGTGGCGGCAAAACGACATGCAAGCTCACCAAAAGGGTACAGGTCACGCTGAGTGCTAGGATGAAGCCGGGGATCACTGTTCACGCCTATGAGGTGCCTGAAATCTGCACTGCACCACCCATTGCCACCAGAGCTGATCTGAAGCAGTACCCGCATCTCGCCGGGCTCCAGTTGGCGGAGCTTTCAGAGCAATCGTGTGGCCAGGAGGTTGACATCCTCATTGGACTGGACCACTTCCAAGATGTGATAAGTGGTGATATCAAGAGAGGCCCAGTAGGACCAGTTGCCATGAGCTCCTGCTTTGGATGGATCTTGGCTGGACGACTGGAGACGAAGGGAGAAAGCTCAGCTCCAGTCATTTCGAACTTCATCCAAGCCCGGCAAACGGAACCGAGAAGCCAGCTTGAGGCCCTATGGAGCTTGGAGGGCATCGGAATTAGTGCCACAGGAGCGGAGAAAGCTTGCAAAAAGGAAGAAGATGAGGTCATGCGACATTTTCGCCGTACTGCGTGCAGTCGCCTGCCAGAGAGGCATTACTTTTGGAACGACCCTCGTACAACGAACCTGCGAGACTTCAGAGCGCCAAACAAGCTGCCGAAGCGAGTGTCGTCGATCTGGTACTCATCGAGGGCGACCGGCCCAGGAACAGGCTGCTGTGGAAAACCGGGATCTTCACGGCGCTACACCCGGGCCGAGACGCGGGAGAGCACGGGCGGCGGCTCTGCGCACAGTAGATTGTGACCTGCAGTGCCCCGTTCAGAGACTTTACCTGAGCAGAAACAAATAGCTGAGAGCGCTGCAGGTCACCCGGGGGGAGGGTATTGCGGATTCTAAAATGGAAGACCGATTTCCTTTAGTCACGCTTCAAATCGCGAGCGTTGTATTTTTGGAGCCTGAGTTTTGAGACGGAATGTATGGAACTAGAAAAAGGAAAGACGGGGTGAAAAACGGTGCTAGATTGAACCTAGATTGTACATCCTAGATTGTAGATTACGAAACCTAGATTGAGAGTGAAAGTTGTTCGGTCTTTGGAATGATCATTGAATTTTGTATCGTAAAGTACAAAGATATCTACTCTCTCTCGTACCGATGATTTGATAACCGGCGTTAACTGTGCACACAAGTGGGGAATATAGTACATTTCGTAACAGGCCCCACACCAGTGCCTCTAAAGGCCCCTTACCGGCAGCTCTGAGGGCCTTACCCCGGCGGTGATTCTGAGGGTGCTACCGATAACCGAAGGCACCACACAAGCCCTTAGTGTCGCTGAGCTTTGATCCCATACCGGCCTTCCGTGGGCGCCACGTCAGTGCACTCATTGCCCCACACCCCTCCCTCACACCCGGAGCGGGTAAACTGTGTTATACCTATATAGCAACGAGTTTACCACCGTTGTACGTTATGTATTTCTCAAAGTTGACTGAAAATGGTCCAGTATACAATCTGGCGTGCCAAACTTATGGCCAAGGTCAGGGCCAAATTCAAGCGGGACGACAACAGACAATAGCAGATGTTGTGAAATCGATACTGTTTCAGCAGAAACCATTCAGATGGCAAGGAAAATGCCATGTGTTGATGTTTAGATGTATAAAGGAAACAAGAAGGAAAAAAGTCCGGAAAAGGAAAGAAGGATCCTTTCACGCTGCCTCAATGTTGAGGGGCCGCCGCCCCCTCGGCTCTCAAGTTGGGGGGGGGGGGCAAGCGGCCCCGCTGCCCCCCCCCCTGTTCCCGGGTCTATGGTAGCCATGTCTTTATAGCGCTTTATTCAAATATGCAATAGGAAATGCAACTTGATCACCCATGCCTGGAAAACTAAGCTCAACACAAACCTGAAATAGCATGTTTCTATACAATGAGACAACAAAATAATCAAAAGAAAGACTCTGCAGCCCACAATGTGAGGCAAAACACACTAATACACGTGGTCACCATAGGGACAATCGCAATGTGTCATCATTTTGATGTGAATATCTGCACTCACGAACATCAGCAAAACAACAGCATAGCATTACATTGATAGTGCAATGATACGTATCTCTAGGTTTTGACTTGTTGGGAATCGATACTGGCTTAAAAATCCTATCTAAAGAATACATGCCAACTATTCTGCAACTGCATGCATGCTTGTGAATCTTTACACGGGGTACAGTCATCTTAGCTCCTTACGATTGAATACACATTTGCCAATATCACTTTCTGTAGGTTCAAAATCCTGAGCAGCACGCATCTCACTCAAGCGATATTGTGCTTCCCTAATTGAAACAGACTCGATCACAGCCCATTGTTCTCTTCTGGGTAACGAAGCGGATAGCCTAGACTAGCCAACACGTCTTCACATGCATTTTCAACGTTACTGCGCTCGGCAGGAGGCAGCTCACGAATCCAGTGCAGCCTATCAAACTCTGCGCCTCGCACAGTAGCAAAGTAATAAGCGGGCCCCTTCTTCTTCTTCTTGAAGACTTCCCGTCTTTTCAAGGCTCTGACATACTCATTTCTGGTCAAACGGCGGAAGGTGGGCGCTCGACCGCCTCTGGTCTTGGGTTTGGGTTTCTGTTGGATAGGCTCGTCCTCTTCACCGATTGCTAGAAGGCGTCGTGGTGTGCCGCGATGTGTGCTGACCAGTGCGGTGTCTCGTCGCCTTCGTGTGTCCCCAGCAATGGTGTTTCTTGCATCAGGACGAATGTGTCCCAATACATTGGACCTGTAAAAGAACGCGTCCTCTGTCAGAAATGTCAAACCACGTTGCATGGCAGCTTTACGACGTTACCGTTTGTATTATTATATGCCTCATACATGCATGGATTGTACTTTGTAGTCATATCATACAGCATGCATTTCTTGACTCTGTAACTACACAACTACCGTTAGGCGGCACGGGCGGACATCGATAGCAGCGCCTCTATCGGTCACTCGGAAAAGCTGGGCTGTAGGCGACGAACTACCGGCTGAGTTGTCACACGTTGAATAGGTTTATAGCCATCCGTCTTGTGAAAAGTTGAACTTTTGCCTTTAATATTTCTACAGGCAATTTTAGAAGTGTCTTCACATGGATTACAAAACCGTTTAGATTATTGTATTCACTTCAAGCCTTCCCTATTGTTCTTGATGATGCGGGAACTATTTATGATTAGTGTTTCTAGCTTAGTAAAGAACATACTGAGCAAACGATGAAAAAAGCATAAATGGAAGATTTTAAATGCAATTTTCTCTAACAATTAATGGTTAATTCTTTACATATCAAAGAAAAGGTGCATGCTGGCTGATAATTTAAAGTTCTTGGGGCCAGTTGTTTCTTCTTTTCTTACGTCGCCCCAATGGCCGCGAATACACTTGTGATAGCGCCTATCGCTATGTGAAGCGAAAGGTCGTGATTCGATCACCGAATCATTATTTATGTACTGAGGCTCTACATTCGTGCCTGTAACTTGTCTAAGATACTTCAAAGAAAAGTATACCATTACGATTGAGAAGTAAAGGAAACGTAACAATCAAACATTGACATGCATTATGGTCATGGAAAGGTGCATGACTACTGTTACGTACCTATGCAACCTTCGGGCGAATCGACCTGAACCAGGCGATCCTCTTTCGTCAGTTGAGCCGCCCACAGCTGCGAAAATACTGTTCACTGCTTCAGAAATTCGGCCCGTTCCCTCAGCAATCCCCTTCATGGGTTTCGGAGTTGGCCATGCTGATTGCCTTCTGCCAGTGCTGAGAGCTTATCTTCAGCTGTCGCTATTTGCTTCTGGCTGTGGTTGTTGTCGCCTTGTACCACTGTTTGAGTTTCTTCATCTTTGGTTTCGTCAGCGACATCCTGGCCACGGTTTTCGGCAGCGTGACCGCGGTCTCTTTTAGTGGAATTTCCCGCAGTGTCAGGACTTTTAGGAGCGTCGCGACTTCGGGCATGTGTTCGTATAAAGTCTAACGTCTCATTTGTTAGTGGCAGCTGCAGAAACTCTAAGAGACGTTTGGCCTCATCTGCTGGCCTTTCCACCAAGTCCTCGTACCTGTGTGTACGAAAAAAAATTAAACGATAAAAAGGACACGAATGACGGATAAAAACTATTTTTTACGTGAAGCAGACCTGCAGAGACTATGTCTTCATCGGTTTCCAAGTGAAACAGCAAATAATATAACTCACTGTGACACAACGAAGGCTAGCCAGCTTGATTATTATTCAATGTAATCGAGGTCTAACAGCGATGGTTGAAAACGAACTAAACCGATACCCTCGTGGCACTACAAGTTACCTTACAAAAAAGCGAAATTCCCCTGACATTTAGAAACGTATCCCTTGTCATGCATTGAAAATATTGTAGCTTATTCCGACATACACTTCTACCCTTCACAGATACTCGAACCATAATCTCACGAACATATTTTTTACATACCGAACCACCTAGTATCCATTCCATTCCCCAGTTTCCCCCAGTTGTTCCCTAGATGTTCCCCAGTTCTAACCTCCTCTGGCTCTCAGACCCACCTCACGCCCGTCCAGCGGTCACTGTTGATGCTCTGAGAGGCCCGTAGATCGGCTCGGATGTCCTCACACAGCAGTGTGGCGTTCCTACGTCGCTGTGGCCACGCGTGGTGTTTCGTCAGGAGCGAGTTGTGGATCGCGCGTGGATCGCGCACCAGGTGGATGATCCGCACGTCCAGATCCGTCCGCTAAGTGTGGAAATGTGGAGTGGAGTTATGTGGACGCCGGATGAGAGTGTGATAACAATTTGTTATGGATGTTATGCTTTGAGCTTGAACTCTGAACAGCGTGGTTGATGAACGTTTCAAGGCATTTTCCAGCTGATTGTATGGACGTATTGTACTCTTGCACACGGACGAAATGCAAATGTAGACCTACGTCCTACACCTACCACAAGGAACGGCCAAATCAAAGACAAAAACATGATCAGGTAATATTATATGCGCCTATGCTATATCTAGCCTACATAGTGAGGTTAACAAACACGCTACCAAACAGGCTCCATAGACAAGAACGGCTATCAAAATCACTCTACCTCTATAAAGTAATCGAATTCATGATTGGAGTAAGTAGTAACTACCTAGTCCTACCTTCAAAAGAGGTAGGACGTTTGCCAGCCGGGGTCGGATTGTCTTGATAACACGTATTGAAGTGCTGAGACACAGTGAAGTCAGGTGCACTCTGCTGGGGTCGCGCTTCAGTATCTTGGGCTTCCTCCAGATGAAGCCACTGTGTCTTCGTTCGGCAAACATGGGCGGCAGAGCGTCCAAACTGGGGAACGGGCAAACGCGAGAAGTCAGAAAGTGAGCGAATTATGCCGTTTTTGCTATTGTATTGCTTGACTGATTTAGACGATAAGATATGTTTTGTTTTATCTTCTTAGACCATTTCACGACAGTGGGATGAGAGGGTAAGTTTGAGGCTGAAGACTTAGCATTGATTTAAACACCTCTACTGGGTCGCTGCGGTAGAACCCACCCAACTCCTTTAGAATGTGACTCGTTCCAGCAACTAAGGTCACCAAGCCACCAAAACGATCGCCCAGTAAAGACTGGTCCCCATCAGTTTTCTGGGTGGGTTAGACGCCAGCCTGAACCAAAGCAATGTCATTAGGGATGAGAATAATTTGGTTCTGAGGACAAAAAGTTGAATATAAGAGTAAACATCTAGCTGACATGAGGAACGCTTGCAGTGGTTGAATCGAATAGTGATCATTAGCTATTGCTAAGTAATGATCATGATCACTAAGTAATGATACATGAAGCCTAAACCAGTAAGTCTGAGTATAGAGTGAGTATAGTATACATTAAGTTGGTACGTCTGGTGTTTGCCTGATTTCAAACGAATGATGGTAAGACATCACAGCACATTAAGGTAGAACATCAATAATTCTGTTGAGGCGGATTGGGGCTCGCATTGCCTATATGTACTCGTATCAGACAAAACAGGTTTCTCAGTTTTTATCACTCGAAAGATCAGATTATTGATCAGTTGACCTGAAGTGCGGCTTACGGCTTACGCCAAACTCACTTGCAAGTAAGCAGGTTGTAGAGGTCGCTTGCTGCTGTATAGTTGTACGGAGCAGCGGTCTTATTGTTGTAAAGATGTTTGTAAAACCAAAAAGGCTCGAATAAATACAATGCGCCACGTTGACTTGACATTAGCTGACCTGTGGACAAAGGCAATAACGTTTACTTTCAAGGCCCTATATACCGTTTACTTTGCTGTTTCACATTGTCTTTGCTACATCATTGCTAGTGTAAGATTATCGTCTCTAAAAATAGGGTGATTAGTTGGTGGAAGGGAGCCCTGCCAAGGCTCGGGTTTGCCCCTTTGATTGCTTACTCTTATAAATTACTTTTGAAAGTTTAATTGCCATTTTAAAATTATTAAAGAAACAGATTATTCTTAAGATTTTACATGGACATTGTGTGAATGAAATTAGCGTAAGACCACGGATGTCCTGCCCAGGCGCCGCGGGTAATTTAGGTTCTCATCGAATTTCTAATAAAACTAAGGTATGGGGAGCCGGTGGATAAAGAACAAAACGAAGATTATTCGCCTTCTTTTATACATACTCAACGTAGCGACATTTGGCCCAGCGCCTATACTTGTACAAGGTTAATCGTATGTATCACAAGCGGATATTGGCACCCAGCTAAGCTTTCAGTCAAGCAATGCATCCTATATGGCAGATGTTTGACATAACCATTTCCGAACGGTCTCGACAGTACCATGTGGTACATAGACTACACAAATGTATTTAAAATACGGGATGCGGTGACGACAGCTAACCGATTGACCGCTTCTTCCACCATACGAAGGGTCGCAGATGACCGCATATTCACGGATTACCGCATACAACCGCATACCGTAAACCACTGAACCCACCCCTACCAAAATTTAACCCTAGAACGCCAAGGGGGGGGGGGTTGTATCAACCCCCCCCCTGAGGTTTTTTCGAAGTGCACGCTAAACGGCTTGTCGTAGCGGGCTGAAATTTTCAATACCCTCTGGGGCAACCTTTGCGCATCTTTTGCCGAAAAAAATTGATCGGGTCATGTCAGGTCACGGAGTTATGACGTCATAAGAGGTACAGCCTCCGGCCGACAGTTACCAAACGTGTGCGCCGAATCCCTAGGTTTTCTGCCGGTGATACCCACATTGTTTGATGGATCATGATGAAACTTCCCATGCATGTTGGGGCAAGCATTGGCTATCGTGTGGTGCAAGAAAATTGACCGGGTCAGGTCAGGTCACGGAGTTATGACGTCACAAGAGGAACAGCGTCCGGTACTATTTTTGAAAAGCGCCCGAACCACTATTTTGCTAATTCTTGTCACCTCAATGGGAATATGCAGCAATATTAGCTTCTATAGGGAGCAAATGGACCTCCCAAATCCAAAAATACAATCAGATTTCAAAAAAATAAATTTTGATTTTTCGAATTTCTGCCGCCGACTGTGACCTTGCCGACTTCCGGCGCTCCCAACGCGCCATTTTTAGAGCTAGGGAAACGAAATACATACCAAACGATAGAGACTTGATCAAGGAAAACGATAGTGAAGGTTTCAAGTCGATATCTCCCACCGTTTTGCCGCAATCGCCGCGGAAAGTTGAAAAAGTCTATTTTTCCGAAAATTTGACCTTTGACCGGTCAAAAATAGGTCAAATGTTGACCTAGGACCAACAAATATACCACCTATCGCGAGATCTCGTTGAGAGCAATCCGTTGTTTTTTTTCCGCTAAGCTCTACGACCTTCCGTTTCGAAACGCCAGGGGGGGTCGTAACAACCCCCCCCCCCCCTGGTCGTTCGTGAGAAATGGCCTGGTCGTGCGAGGGTTAATACGACAAATGGTTGCACACGTCCGACTCGGCGCCAAAGTTTCAACCCCGCAACCCGCACCGTCACCGTGCAACAGCCCGCCAAAGGGAACTGACGCGCTACGTACAGACGTTTTGATTTTAATATAGGCAAATGTTCTCATCATGGAAAAATAGATTTAGAGTATCATGTGATACGGAGGTCACAAAATTGGTCAAGTGAGACTGGTGATAAACGTTATTTGTCGTCGATTACACAATACACAATGATTTTTTGTTTGAGCCACTTGACGCTGAAAATGCCGAACGAAAATAGAATAAAATTATACTTGATTGGACAGCCTGGGGATCATGTATGTAGACTAGAAGCCTGGAGCTCACGCATGAAAGACTGGAGCTCACCAAGAAAGCTGGAGCTCACCTACATACGACTGTAAATCACCTAGAAAGCTGGGGCTCACCTACATAAGACTGTAGCTCACCTAGAAAGCTGGAGCCGCTGCGCGGTGCTGACGAGACGACCACCACTAGACGGGGACGGGCGATTGACGGAGGAATTATCGGATGTGGCTGCCACCCGTCCTGTACCACTGACGACTCATCTGAAAATGGGGGATTGAGGTTACCAATGTGGAATCACTCATAACAGGTCAGTGGTCAGTTGTTATCCATAAAGGGTTTTGCTCTGTTCGCAGACCGAGACTATCGGAAACAGTAAAAAAAAAAAACTGCACAGCATCCGATATTGACAACTTATAATAGTTACTACTGAATACTGAATATGTGAGCGTTACAATGGAATAAGATGTTCGAGGAGAGTAAAGTGCAGATAGTTACAGTTCACAATGCTGGGAAAGTTCAGTTCACCGAACTTTGTACCACTACCAAGCATTGCTGTAGTCGTGAAAGCCCATGCATGAAATGCCTATGCCATTAAAGGGACCCTCCCACCTTTAAAAAAGTTAATGAATTGGCACGAAAGTGATGTCGCTCGGTTCAGAAAGAGCGAAAACGAATATCTACCAAATTTCATCGAAAAATATTCACCGGTTTTCAAGATATTAGACTTTTACTTTTGTTTACTTTTTGGGATCTCCGCTGTTCCTAGCGACTTTATTTGAAAGTGCGGCATTTGTTGCGCGCAAAGCAGCATATACCACCGCGTGCTACCAAACGTTTTAGTAAAAGATTTAAAAATCGTTAGATCTCCGCTGACGTCACAAATTCTAAGGGGGCATACCAATGCACTAGCCCCTTAGAATCCGAAAACTGCAAGTTTGAAATTCCATATCTCCGAATTAAAGCATTTGTCGATGTTGTGAGTGCCCAAACCGGTATTTGCAGGCCATGGCCACCAATTTGGCTATCTCAACTCAAAACTAATGTTAAGGTGGGAGTGTCCCTTTAAACAGTGTCAGTGAAGTTTTTGTTTTGTATTCAGGCATTGGTAGGGCTTGAAGTCTCAGCTGAACTTCTTGGCACATGCTATGCAATCATCAAACGAGTATTTCAAATGTCCATTTACAAGCTCTAAATAGGTTAGTTGCACATTACCACAGCAACAGGCAACACACACCTAAAAGGTCTGTAGTCCACACATCAGTTTCGCTTCACAGGCAATAAGCCATCAAGCCACAACATAAAGTTTCAGTTGCATGTGAGGGTAAGACGACTAGATTCGTGAATCCACAGTAGTTGACGACTATTTAGACACAATAGTGAGTACAGAGTGCCTGCAATGCCGTTGCAGACTGGCTGCAATTACTTCGGAAAACATCTGAATATGGTAGCGCTCAACAAGTGTATTCCCTGTAGCATTTGTCATAAAATAGTTTGTTTACACCATACTAGGTGAATAGAAATTCAACCTATTATGTACACATGAGTCATGACACTACATTCCATGAATAGAGAATGCACCCACACAAGTTGCGAGGTCAAAGGCGTACCACAAAGCACGTGCGTCGTAATGTATTCATACAAGATGCACCCATCACAGTTAGCGGATGCGCTATGTTGTCACCAAAACACGACAGCAGTACAGGGATCGATGCAATGACAATGAGCGTGTGTGCGCATTGATCGGGAGGCGGTCTCCCATGGTCGGGCCCCTCCCCCTCCCCCTGTCCCCGCCCCACCCATTTTTAAAGGGAGGTTTGGTGGGTGGTATAGCGATCAATGGGACGCAGGGGTAGCGTAAAGTAGCACAGGTGTGCAAAATACTAAATGGAACAAAGAAGTGATAACCATTAGTGTCACATGACGTAATGTAAACGATCATAACGGTCATAACGGACACAGAACATAAGTCAGGTTAGTTAAGCAAAACTCAAACAGCCACAGAGTTGAAAAGATTGGGAATAGCAGCAACGCGGCTTGCACCAAAATAAAATACCTTGCGAAGTAACATCGGTAAACTACTTCGCAATCAGAACCTATGGAGGTCAATTCTTTTGGACCGGCTCATAACATATACTGCAGTTTTTTTTTTTACATAATCTATAAGTGAAGCGTCTTGGTAGAACCCTTGCAGTGTGTCAGATGCACAAGAAGCTAATTATTGGTGCAAGAGGCCTCAGGACATCGTATTTGAGCGCACAGAGAACCATGTAGTAGCATGACAGCTAACAGCTGCACCTGACACGAAAACGGCGAACGCTTTGTGACAACTATAGTAACTTGAGTTTTATTGTCAAAAGATCTTGGGCTCCAAGTACGTTTTTCGACTAATCAGTAATAGGGCCCACCTATTGTCGATTAGGGGCTCGAAGGTCAGTGAGCGGCCGGCAGCAAGCACGAGGAAGGAGGGGAGGGGCAGGGGGGGGCGAAGACGGTAGAGACGTGTGTCTGTGGAAGAGGAGAGGGGAAACACGACCCGAGGCAGAGGGGAGGAGGCTGACCCCGAGATAAGGCACGAGCAGTAAACAGAGGGAGCTAGGGGTGGTGGAACAGGCCCGGGGAAGAAGCAAACACCACGTGGTCGAACAGTCCGAGACGCGCGCTCAGAGGCGACGGACGGGGTGACGAGTGGGGATTGAGTGACAGGCTGCGAAAAAAATGAGCGAGCAGGATAAGTGAAAAAACGAGAGACGACAGTGAGTGTGGCGCGACGGAGTACCTGATCCGCACTGCGCAGAGGCACATAAGGGGACTGTCATGGCCGGTAAGTCAAGTTAACGTGCTAGCATACACGACACGTAACAGTCGCTCCAGTCGGATTACAATCTGTAATTCGGACTCGACTGACATGTGAAAGTAAAAAGCCGCTCCAGTCTGTCTGAGCTAGAACGCCTCACCGACTCGGCTAATCGCATACGACAACGTCACAGTCGCTCCAGTCTGATCACAATCTGTAATTCGGGCTCGACTGGCATGAGAAAGTATAAAGTCGCTCCAGTTGTCTGGGCTTGAACGCCTCACCGACTCGGCTAATCGCATACAACAACGTAACAGTCGCTCCAGTCTGATTACAATCGGTAATTCGGACTCGACTGGCATGAGAAAGTATAAAGCCGCTCCAGTCTGTCTGGGCTTGAACGCTCACCGACTCGGCTAATCGCATACGACAACGTAACAGTCGCTCCAGTCTGATTACAATCTGTAATTCGGACTCGACTGGCATGAGAAAGTATAAAGCCGCTCCAGTCTGTCTGGGCTTGAACGCTCACCGACTCGGCTAATCGGCATGAGAAAGTATAAAGCCGCTCCAGTCTGTCTGGGCTTGAACGCTCACCGACTCGGCTAATCGCATACGACAACGTAACAGTCGCTCCAGTCTGATTACAATCTGTAATTCGGACTCGACTGGCATGAGAAAGTATAAAGCCGCTCCAGTCTGTCTGGGCTTGAACGCTCACCGACTCGGCTAATCGCATACGACAACGTAACAGTCGCTCCAGTCTGATGACAATCTGTAATTCGGACTCGACTGGCATGAGAAAATATAAAGCCGCTCCAGTCTGTCTGTGCTTGAACGCTCACCGACTCGGCTAATCGCAAAAGCCGCTCCAGTCTGTCTGGGCTTGAACGCTCACCGACTCGGCTAATCGCATACGACAACGTAACAGTCGCTCCAGTCTGATTACAATCTGTAATTCGGACTCGACTGGCATGAGAAAGTATAAAGCCGCTCCAGTCTGTCTGGGCTTGAACGCTCACCGACTCGGCTAATCGGCATGAGAAAGTATAAAGCCGCTCCAGTCTGTCTGGGCTTGAACGCTCACCGACTCGGCTAATCGCATACGACAACGTAACAGTCGCTCCAGTTTGATTACAATCTGTAATTCGGACTCGACTGGCATGAGAAAGTATAAAGCCGCTCCAGTCTGTCTGGGCTTGAACGCTCACCGACTCGGCTAATCGCATACGACAACGTAACAGTCGCTCCAGTCTGATTACAATCTGTAATTCGGACTCGACTGGCATGAGAAAGTATAAAGCCGCTCCAGTCTGTCTGGGCTCGAACGCTCACCGACTCGGCTAATCGCATACGACAACGTGACAGTCGCTCCAGTCTGGTTACAATCTTTGAAAGCCTCACCGACTCGGCTAATCGCATACCAGCCGCTCCAGTCGGAGTAAGAACCACATTCCGACTCGGCAATTGCATACATAACAGCCGCTCCAGTCCAGGTGTGATCCAGGTGTGAATAGCTCACCGACTCGGCTATAGTAGCATTTGCGTGTGAACATCATACGTACGAGACTGTTATACCAACGCAACAGCAGATTTCATATGATCATATAAAGTCGACCGCGTGGCGGGGATCATATACGTATCGACCCTCTCGAGAATACGCATTTATGTATCGCATCGTCCCGGCTACCTGACCCCCGCGCCCCGCCGCCTGGCCGCCCCGCCGGCCGCCGCCCGGCAACCCCTCCCCCCCGCCGGCCGACCGCCGCCGCGGCAACCCCTCCCCCCCCGCCGGCCGCCGCCCGGCCACCCCGCCGACCGCGGCTGCGCCGCCGGCCGCCGCGCGGTCTCTCCGAGCCGGACTGTCACCTGCCACCGCCTGAGGCCGCCGGCCGCGCCGTTGTCTCCCGGCGGCACCTCCCTCCCACCAGCCCCGCCCGCAGCGCGCACCCCGGCCTGGCCACCCTCCCATCCCGGGCCGCCGCCCGCGGCCCCTAACCGCCCGTCTGTTTGCTTCGCGCTGCCTCTCCCACCGGTGCCCATATCTGGTGCAGGTTGGGTGCAGATTTGGTCAGTTCGTGTCAGTGTGGATCTTAGCAGCTATCAGCTGGGGTTGCAATAATTGTTGGTATGCCTGCTTTGTCATTTGTCATATGTCGGAGAGTATCACCGTTTAATTCCCTGAAGTATTATCATGGAAAAGATTTGCTGTAAAGAGATTGGGTACAAATTTGGTCCTGTTGGGTGTACTCGTCGGATAGCCCGTCCTGAAACGGCGATTCGCTGCAGGCGGCGGCCTGTGTGTGGGGGAGAGGGGCACAGCTGCGTGAAACAGAGCACCGGCATTAGACCGGGCGAGTGGGCACCATGGGGAGAGGGTCCCAGCTGCGTGAAACAGAGCGTCGGGAAGTCGACCGAAGCGAACATGTCAACAGGCGCTGAGCGGGCCCATGGCCCCATTAGCCGGGTCCGTTGACCCGTGGACGTCGACAAACGAGGGTGTCGGGGATGGGAGGGTGGGGGCCGTGCTCGCTGCCGGCCAAAAGATGATACGGAAATTGCTTAAATATGGTAAGATGACACGGAATACGATCTGATATGACAGCCTCAACAAGGTTTGGCACGATGACTTGGGAAGGTCTGTGACGATGCCTTGGGTCAGGTATTACCCAACGCGATATGGCACGGTGACCTTGGATGAGGTCTTATATCACGACCCTACAGAGGCCTGATACGTTGACTTGGACGGTCTAAGACGATTATCTTGGCTGGATCTGATACGATGATCTGGGCCAATCACGACTTTCAAAAGGTCTGCCCAGATCGCATGGGAAAGGTCTGTGACGATGACTCTGGCTAACTATTACACAATATCCTGACAGCGGTATTATATTCTGACCTGGGTTTGATCCGACACACTGATCCGAGATAATGTCTTACATTACGACCACCACAAAGGTCTCGCACCGTGCCCTGTGAATAGTTCTCATTAGACGACTTTGTTGACTTGTGCTACAATTCCTTAACAAGTTCCATTACGGAATCTGAGGTAACTACGGCCAATGACCAAGGCTATTGTCTGATGACGACCTTCATTAAGGTCTGATATGATGACCAAGGAAAGGTCTGCGATGATGACTTTGGAAAGCATTATTATTATACAATCACCTGGGCAAAGGTCCAATAAGATGGACATGCATCGATCCCACACGATGACCTGGGGTAAAATCGTTATACCTATGCTATCACGACCGACAGCCGGAGTCTCAACGGTTCTTCGTTTCAGTGTGAAAAAACACCCCATGACCAAGTCTGACACATGATCAGAGTTCAATATGATCCGCTGACCTGGGCTGAGGCATGACATGTCGATTGACGACCTCCACAAGGTCTCACATGAATCATGATGACCTGGGAAAGTCTGCGATGATGTCTTCGGTAAGGTATTATTACAATAGACTGTCCAGACTGTCCACAGGTCTCCTACGATGATCTGGGGATGATCTGATATGGATATGATGACCTATCCATATCAGATACGATGGATATGATATGGATCTGATATGATGAATATGATGGATATGATGGATCTGATATGGATATGGATATGATGACCTGGGCTAAGATCTGACGTCACGACCTCAAGACGGCCTACGTGGATGCCTAGAACATATTCAAGTGTAACACAATATCATCGGAAAAATCTGCCACGAGATCTGAGTTAACGATGTTCCGCTGACTTCGGCTAAGACCTGATGTGACGAGGTCTGACATGTTGTCATGAAATTTTAAAGGGACCCTCCCACCTTCAAAAAAGTTAATGAATCGGCACGAAAGTGATGTCGCTCGGTTCAGAAAGAGCGAAAACGAATATCTACCAAATTTCATCGAAAAATATTCACCGGTTTTCAAGATATTAGACTTTTACTTTTGTTTACTTTTTGGGATCTCCGCTGTTCCTAGCGACTTTATTTGAAAGTGCGGCATTTGTTGCGCGCAAAGCAGCATATACCACCGCGTGCTACCAAACGTTTTAGTAAAAGATTTAAAAATCGTTAGATCTCCGCTGACGTCACAAATTCTAAGGGGGCATACCAATGCACTAGCCCCTTAGAATCCGAAAACTGCAAGTTTGAAATTCCATATCTCCGAATTAAAGCATTTGTCGATGTTGTGAGTGCCCAAACCGGTATTTGCAGGCCATGGCCACCAATTTGGCTATCTCAACTCAAAACTAATGTTAAGGTGGGAGTGTCCCTTTAATGATGATGCGGGGGAACCCATGGCTTTTGGCTACGAGGCGGCGCCGGCTGAGGCGAGGCCGGCTGAAGCGAGGGTCATATGACCCGCTCAGAAAACACTTTGAAATTTTGTTTGGATAAAGACTCAATTGAGTGCTAAAATGCCTCAAACGTGTCTGAGTTTAAAAGAGGATTCAGTAAGGCTTCCTTTCGGGGCTCATGTACTTTTAGCCCGAATTCTGGATTCAAGTGAGACCGGGATTGGGGATCGGGCTGAAAACTGGTTTCATAGTGAGACTGATTTAAAGCTTGACATCGATAATGCGGTACTGACTGAGATCTGTTCTGCGATCAATGGCGTTGCTCAAACAGTATTCTCTAAAAAGTCGTCTGTGTTTGAATAGGGGACATTAGCCCGAAAACTGGTCTCTGAGACCGAATATGGAGAAACTGTTTCCTCAGTGCTGCTGTGGGAGCGATGGGCCAGCCGAGACGGGGCGGGACGGACGGGGGGGGGGGGGGGGGGACTGCGCGGCCATGGGCCAGCCGGCGGGGGAGGGGTGTCTTTGGCTCACATGTCTGGTTGCAGGTGTCATGGATTGGATTCGAGCCGGCGCTGGCCGGAGCGAGGCGGGCTAGCAGTGAGTGTCCTCCGTCACGTGAGAAACGACGGGTGTATGACGATTGCCCATATATCTGCCCGCTTTGTACTGTACATTCTGCTCCGTTGGCGTGTTTGGCGTCTTGTTATCGATCATGATGTGAACGATAACACGATTTGGGTGCAGACGGCCAACAACAGCCAACTCTGTGTAACAGATCAGAGGAGCGAACGGTATGAGAAGCCCTAATCAGTAATAGGGCCCACCTATTGTCGATTAGGGGCTCGAAGGTCAGTGAGCGGCCGGCAGCAAGCACGAGGAAGGAGGGGAGGGGCAGGGGGGGCGAAGACGGTAGAGACGTGTGTCTGTGGAAGAGGAGAGGGGAAACACGACCCGAGGCAGAGGGGAGGAGGCTGACCCCGAGATAAGGCACGAGCAGTAAACAGAGGGAGCGAGGGGTGGTGGAACAGGCCCGGGGAAGAAGCAAACACCACGTGGTCGAACAGCCCGAGACGCGCGCTCAGAGGCGACGGACGGGGTGACGAGTGGGGATTGAGTGACAGGCTGCGAAAAAATGACCCCACCCCCCGGCCCCTCACTACAACCTTCAGTCCTTAACACCATCCTGTAGAGACACTCGTCGTCGGCCCGTCTTGTTATCGATCATGATGTGAACGATAACACGATTTGGGTGCAGACGGCCAACAACAATTTCAGTTTTTGCGAAACGGGCATAAACTGAGCCTGAGGAAATCGATCGTCGCCTAATCTTAACATGTGAATTATTCCCGATAAAATCATTTTAACGGTAGGAAATTTTTAGCCATACGCTGAAGTTGCCGAAACGCACGTGAAAGCTACGATAATAAACTTGGAGCCAAACTCCTTTTGAAAAAAAAAACTAAAGTAAAGAGTGGTACCTGCAGAATGGAGAAGCTCAGACCTGAAACATACTAGCAAACTGAGCACACCGCAAGTCCTGCCATCGATTTCCTAATGTCATTACTCATCAGACATCAACAATGTGACGTACGTTAGTTTTACCTTCATTGCATACCATGGCTGCTTTACGGGCAACGTTTTGCATGCATCAACGCTAACGCTGGTTCTTGAATGCATGGAAATGCCCTGAATGATCTTACATTCATGTACTTTAACGCAATAATAAGTGTACTTCCAGAACACTTTTCGATACGGTTGGACTAAATGTTACTGTCTGTCAGCTGCCTCATCCGTCTTCTATAGCATGGGCTCACTAGCACGCTTGGTCGCATTAACGACCAAGGCGCCTTAACGAGCAGTCCACACACTACGAGCTGGTGGCACCGTAAATGGTCTCCTGACTTGGTAAACCCGCGAACCGTGCGGTACATTACCTGCTGGCACGCCGTAAAAGGTCTTCTGACCCGGTAAGCCCAACGACACCTGACCATAAAGGCCAGAAGCAAGACAGTAGCGATGACTGCAGTTGACGAACAGCGGGCCTAAAAGGTGAAACATCAGAAGTCAGACTGACGTAAAAAAATCACGTGGTGCTGGGACATTGAGATTACGACAGAGTAGTAGTCATGTGATTTCAGTAGTGGAAAGTTACTACATGTAAGTCAGCGCGGCAGTTGACAGCGCGACTGCGGTCACATTTAGTGTCAGATGAACGTATATTTCCGTTATTTTTAGGCTTGGTCAAAGGAAATGTGTCAGCCTGTCAGGCCACCAAAGTAATCACCTTTTAAAAAAAATCCGATTAAGACGTTAATGGAAATTGTGGTTATAGCTGATGAACAACAAGATGGAGTATTGCAAAAAAAAAAAAAAAAAACATTTGGTGGACCTGTAAATAAAGAACTTCAATGAATACGTCCTCAGAGCTGAGGTTTCGTTTTGGCTTTGGGTGACATCATGAACGAAAACAGCATTTTACAGACGTGCCCTTCGCCCTTTGAACATGTTCATTCGCTGTACCTTCAGCACAAATGCTGCTCGTCACTGCAGGGATTTACTCAAATGCATCGTATAGTCCACAAGTGATACAGAGACTATTTTTCTCCACCGTTTGAAGCTTGCTCGGGGTATCTGTTGAGGCTCCCGGGGCCGCCGGACGTTGCTTTTTGTGCGCTGCCATTCTGCCCAGGTGGACTAGTTTTTAGTCACTCGTCGGCGGTTCTAGTTTTTATGCCACGCGGCTGATATAAAACTAGAACCGCCGACGAGTGACACTGAGAAACAGACTTCGACCAAACAGTACATCCTGAATAGAATCGGACAGTCTGCGCTGTCTGTGCGGCGAATGCTTTGAGGCCAACTTGTAACAATGGCGAAATCAAATAGCCCAGGTGTAAGTCACGCAGGTGTCCTTTGTGACATTTTCTGACAGGTGTTCTGCCATATATTACAAAATATTGGCAAATTAGGTAGAATTTTATACGAAAGTCATAGAAATGATAATGTACAGATACAATTTAAACGACACACTCTATAATTCTACGAAAATGCGTGTTCTTTTCAATATTTTTCTCCAATAAACTATTTGATTAGAAAATAATCACACCACATCCAGTCCACCTCCACATTATGCCATTTACAATCAGTCGCCATGAAACACTTCCTTGAGGCTGCATATAATGAGGTTAGTGCTTGTGCGAGGAACATGTTCATAAATAGTAGAAAATGTAAAAAATGTAAAAACATGACCTTATTTCCTCGATAATTGCCAAAACTAATGCTGTACAAATATATACTTTATTTGAAAGATGTAATATTTCGACCACAGGTCTTTTTCAAACAGTTTCAAATTAGAAAAGATAGCATTTCCATTTGCCGCATTTCCAACTGCCTTTCAACAAAAATTTATGGTTGAATCGTGCCCACTAGCTCACTCGCACCACTCATGAAATATTTGGCTAGCAAAAATAGCATCACATAGGTCACCTATTTTTCAAAATACATAGTTTCAGCCGTACGAGATAAGTAAGTATTAACATACCGACTGACCATAACACAAAACATCCTACAGGCCTTCGCCATTATTTCTCACAATTTCGTCCAAAGTCACCCAGCTGTCTACAAGGCATAACAGATGCAGCATGCCAGCAACTATCATATGCTGTCCAGTGTCCAGGCTTTTACACATTTACGTGTCTATCCGTCCAGTATTCACATAACACCGTAACACCAGAATGGAATACAAAGAAAGCAAAGATGGGCATAATTGGCATACTCGCATTAACATACCTATAGCGTTCAATGCCATAACATATAGCGTTCGATGCCCATAATCAAAAACACACATAGTCTGCACCCTCCCCCCCCCCCCCCCTCCCACACACACACAAACACTATCTAGCTTTGAACGCGTTAACATACGCAGTACCTAGTGCACAGTACATATACAGTACACATTTACACATACATCGGCGTTGTTCCTAGCATTGTTTACCTTACAAAATAGGCCAAGACGATACATTACTGTTGAGTTCCGGACGGTTCTTTCTTATCAGCAGCGATTCAGCTATTTTACGGTCTGGATGGTCTTTAGACTTGTACAATATTTTAATTTTGAGCGGAGCAGACGTCCCATCTACGATGCTGTCACCGTGTTTCTCCGTAAAGTGATCACCCAACGGAGTGTCAGGGGTCCTGTTGGTCATGTCGCGCACGTGTTCATTGAACCTGAGGCGCAATGGCCGTTTTGTCTCTCCGATATAAACACCTTCCCTGTCATGTTTTTACATTTTTTACATTTTCTACTATTGAGGCTGCATATATGTTGTCTGATATTGCTCCCAATTCGCCAGTGTGAGCAATAAGTAGTCTGGCTTAACCCGCGCCCCAGTGGCGGTCTCCGCCAACTTCGCCCTAGTGGGGGGGGGGGGGGGGGGGGCATATGTTACCACCCACCTCTAACTCAAAAACTAAGAGGGCTAGAAAGACGCGGTAAAAAGCAGTCGATAGCTCTTGATGCGTACGTTTGAAAGTATTTGGTCATTTTTCATCTTAGAGCAATATTGGGGTCACCAGAGGTCATCAAAGGTCAAAATTTGCGAATTGTCATTTTATTTTTCAGAAAACATGCCATTATCTCAGGAACTATGATAGCTAGAAAAACGCTGGGAAAAGCATTCGATAGCTTTTGAACTCTTCTTTTGATAAGATCATCATCAAAAATGACCTCAGGTCAACGGTTTAGCCTTCAGAGGGCAAAAACTCCAAAAATAGCTGTTTTTAAGAAAAGTGTTTTTCGACGATAACTTTTGACTTAAGAAAGCTAGGTCATTTATAATGCCAGAATCGTGTTCCTCTCGCCGAGACGCGTCGAATGAACTATAATTTGACCTTGAAAGGTCAACTTCAAAATTTGACCTCAGGTCAAGGTCATGACCTGACCGGAAAAGGTCATGTTGCATATCAGTCGATGCGTCTCGGCAAGACAAACACAATGAGGCCAACCCCAGCGTTCTATCTCTTTCCAATCGAGAGTTATTGGCAAAAAACTGTTTGTAGCCTCAAATGACCTCGGATGACCTTTCAAGAGGCTATCAGCAAAAAAGACACCTTAGTCGTCACTGATGGTCCAAATCATTGTTATCCTGAAATATTTGGACTGTTCCTATGCGTACACACGGATCTAGAGGCATTTTCGTTTTTCTCCATTGACTTATAATGGAAAGGTCACGCCACTGACCTGACCTTAGGTCACGCATATAAAAAATCCGAGATATACAAATTGTAGGCACCCATGACATCATGTAATCCACCAAGTTTGAAACCTCTCTGACAAACACTGCAGGCTGGACATGATTGCAAACTTTTTTAGGCTTGATCAGTTAACTTGACCTAGTGACCTGACCTGACATGACCTGGGGTCAAAAATTTCACACATTGTTCAAAATTGATGTACCAAAAGTTACCCCAAGCGGCGCGGCGCTACGCGCCGCGGTTTTTTATTTATACGAAAAAAACGCGACAGGGTGGTAACATTTGCCCCCCCCCCCCCCACTGGGGCGAAGGTTAAAAGTACCGCGCAAAGTAAAGGTGGATCCATCAAGCCTAACCGAGGAAGGGCCTGCTAAATTTGAGTCACCGAAGCCATTGACATCCTCGACCATTCCCCAGGTCAATTGGTTCGGTGACGTTCAAATTATAGCAGGCCCTTCCTCGGTCAGGCTTGATGGATCCATTGTCATTTTGCGCGGTACTTTTAAGACAGACTGTACAATGTACATCACGACTTAATGCTTACCATCCAACCACTCAGTGTAACTATAAAAGCACGTTTACCGTGCATCACAACACATCTCAACAAAGTGACTTACCGAAGTTTCTGAAGTACTGTTGGGACTGATAAATCTGCAGACTTCCCACCATCAGGAGCACAGCAGTTGCAATCCAAAAGAAGAACCCCCTCGCGCTCCTCGGTACACCGGACTGGAAGCTCATCATACCGCCGATTGGCGTTGTTGCACTTCGGTACTCCTTTGCAGGGTCCTCGGAGGTCTCCAAATGTTTTATGGTGGTCTCGCTGGTTTCCTGCAGCTGAAGATGTCTGATGGCGTTTTTTCCTGAGGGAACATTCATCTGGTCAGCAAGATCACTAGCTATGAGAAAAGTTATTTATTTCTTCTTCGAAATTACGCTTAGTAGGCGAGAAGGTAGAAAAACAAAGCTTTGCCCCTCGCTAGGCAAAGGGGGGTTGATGCAACCCCCCTAAGGCCTTTTCGTAAAAACCTCGGCGTGTAGCGCCGCAGAATTTGGCAAACCCTCTGAGGAAGCCTTTTTTTACACCTTTCCTGAAAATTTCAGGTCTCAGTCCTTTCAGGTCAGGTCAGGTCACGGCAACGGAACGACAGAGTTTTCGTTAAGAGCGTCAGTGCAGTGGCACGTGGGGCCACTAAATTTCAGACACAGCTTCGTAAATGTATAAAGCTATCATCCGTGATCGAAACTTGTATGAAATTCGTGATCAGCACCCCGAAAACCCTCACAAGAACCTCACTTTACGAAGTTCTAACAGGTCCCAATTTTCCGGTATTTATATACATAAGGTCCGATCAACAAGACGATTATAAAAACCACACCACTCGATGTATTTTGAGCTCCTGATTCCATATCTGATAGTTATTTATGGCGCAACCAAGTTTTAAAGCAACTGCGCAATATTTACCGTCGCCGCCGGCCACCATCCCACGACACCCACCGTCAACGCACTCCACCAGCCGTTTGCGCCACGTGAGATGGATCGAATGAATAAACTCCAAGGTTGAGTGAAAACATTACGCTTTTCAATCTCATTATGAAAGTGACGTCATGAAAATGATCGTGGCGAAGCGGTGCAGTGCCGAAGGCAATGCCTTAGGAGAGATTACAGGCAATGGTAAGTCAAATATTTTTAGGTTAAGTGGTTGTGTATCTGGCCTCAGGCCGAAGGCCTGAGGCCTGATGCACAACCACTTAACCTAAAAATATTTGACTTACCATTGCTTGCAATCTATTCATGCGAGCAACTGTTTCCTTATCCCCGGGTAGGCAAAAATCAGTAGGTCAGGTTAGGTCAGGTTAGATTAGGTTCTGACAATTTTTGTCGTGTTTTTTTTCCTATCCTACCCAACAAAACTCCAATTTTCAAAACATTTTTTTTTCGTGTTTTGTTATTTTGACGTCACTTTCATCAAACAATTTGAATAGAGAAGAAGTAATGCTTTTTACATTTAAATTGCTTTTTGATGATTTTTTATTTATTTTTTATGTTCAAATAATATAATTATGATATCTTTTCTATCAAATATGCCTAATAGCTATGACCTTACGTAAACTTCTTTCCATTCGTACCTGCAATTTAGAGCAGAAACTTCCGTTTCCGTTTGAGCAAACTGGTTTGAACCAGTTTTAGCAGGTGCTTTCCAGTGCTTTCCGATTTCCCGCCAGTCTGTTGGTTGGATCATGGCTTCCGTGCCGGGTGGTTCGTCGTGCTCCGGGTGCAAGTGGGAGGAATACGAACTAGTTTCAGTTGCGTACCGCAACGAGGAACGCGTCCAGCGTATTTTTCGAAACCACGGTGAACTAGATTAGAGGTAAGTAAATTTTATCTCTCCGATCCACTTTTCAAGCATAAATTTTGCATATTCTTACGTTATTTGACATCCTGAATGTAGATAAGATGCTTACATGCGACGTAAAACAGTTCTACCATATTAAAAATATTTGTTACCGTATTTGGGGAAATGGTGGGAACCGGGGTTTTTGGGTCGGGGAGGGAATACAATGCCGTAAGAATGGTCATGAAAGTTGGGGAAAACTGTTGGGAACCGGGGTTTCTCTCCATACCCATAAACCCCGATCCCCCCTCCCCCACCCAAAAACCCCGGTTCCCAACAGTTTCCCCCAACTTTCATAACCATTCTTACGGCATTGTATTTCCTCCCCCACCCAAAAACCCCGGTTCCCAACATTTCCCCAAATATGGTAGCAAATATTTTTAATATGGTAGCACTGTTTTCCGCCGCATGTAAGCATCATATCTACATTCAGGATGTCAAATAACGTAAGAATATGCAAAATTTATGCTTGAAATATGGATCGGACTTTATGTAAATATTTACCAATTTTCCCGACTTTTGGGTCATTGACCTAATCTGGAGGGTCAACCGATGGCCTAGGACCTTAAAATTGGGTATCATCGGCTCCCTCTTGTCACGGGCAACACGCACGCTCTTTTTCCGCAAAGCACTTGTTCGACGAGGGGCCGAAAAGCAGGGGGGGGGGGTAAATGACCCCAATACGGACGAGGGTTAAGACCTCTGAAGTGTGAAGCAGCCACAATCCTTAGACACACATACAAAAGAGCACTAAAATCTATGCAAATTGCTTCTAAGGTAAACATTGGCGAAAGCCCTAAATCAAAAAGACAAACAGCCAATGATAGTTGATAGGTTGTTGCCAAAAACAAAAATCATTGTGTGCACTTCCCATGTCATTATAGTTATGCGTAGGCAATTAAAGTGCGACACTTTGGAAGCAAAAACAATTGCATTTAGTCATTAACCGAGATCATAAAGTGAATCAAAATGAATGCTTTGGCACGTCTATGGGTAGCTCAATTTCAATTTGCAGTGACTTCAGAAACCACACCGCTACACCACCTTGGCTTCACTAACCTCACCAACTCACTCACTAACCACCTCTGACACCAACCCCTTCACTTACCCCACGAGCCACGAGCGGCGGCCACCAGCGCCCCAGCTGGGTCACCGGCAGACTGACGAGTGCAGCGCGGTCGATCGTGTGAGCGTCAGTACTCAGTACATACCGGCACCAATGAGCAGCACACCGGTGTGGGTCATGGGCGCCCAACGTCCACCCCCGCGGGCAGGGCGCGTGGAACGGATGGTTCCACTTTGGGCCGCCAGGGGTATGGAGTTGTGTTTTTGGAGGTCAGGTGTAACACTTCCGCGAACGCTAACAACGCCAAATTAAGCTTGCTTCACGGGCCTGCATTGACTTTCAACTGTTCTCTAGTCTTGGTCGCTAGCCTACAGTATATCCAAAAAGTATACCCTTCGACTATTACACGGTAGGCGAATCGATAACTTGGCTGAATCCACTACAGAGGTGGAGAGGGGAAGGGAGGGGAGGGAGGGGCACCCGCTCGGCACCAGGCGATGCCTGGCTGACCCCGCGCTCCCTCCATGACCTCCGTCCTGCCCTCAGGCGAGGACCGACTTCCTCGGCCCGTAGCGGCCGAGCGGAAAACCGAGCTCGCGGGGCGCGACTCCAATTGGCCCAATATTATAAAAGGGGTGCTATTCTATTAACGGCATAAGGTAGTATTTATATTGATACCAGCAGTGGATGTGGTAAAATAGTGACAATACAGTCCAAAACAAACGAAAGCAAACAACTGATGCATAACGGCACCCGCCCACCCCCTCGGCCGGCGAGGGTGCGAGGGTTCATAATTAAACATTTGTGATTTAAAAAAGAGATTTTAGAATTATCCATGCCTCTCCTCCTTTTACCAATGAAGGTGCTTTTCAAAAAATATGCATCGTACCTATAAGTTGCGAAATTTAAGCTTTGAATTGGTGACCTCTCGTGACCTGACCTTAGACCTGACCTAAAAAGATCTTAGTTTTTCCTGGATATTTTTGGCGCTCTTTCGAGCGCCCCCTACAGCATTTCGCTACGTGGCCCAGACGCCGAGTTATGTGTGAATCGCCCATGATCATAAATACATACAATACAGACACACATGCATACATACAAAGGGGTGTTCAGCACCCCCCCCCCCCCCCCCCCAGCAGAGCGTGTAAATTCAGGATCCCCAGCTGGGCGCCGGATAAGGGAGATAGCGTACTAGTGCTTACCTAAAACGGAGCAGCTCGACATCTTATTATTCGTTTCCATATTTCATATTTAGATATGTTTTAGGTTTGAATTGAACCTAGCAAGTTGATTGTTGCGTTGCCTTTATCATACGTTGCCTTTCATGACAAGTGTTCGCGTTCAGTTGAACTTTTCCTCTCTTCAACCTAGTTTTGGAGGCATTATAAGCGTCAATTAACGTGACGCAGCGGCAACCCAGGCCTTCAGTGACCGCTTACAGGGGCGACGGACACGGAGCGGCAGAGGAGGCATCGTTCCCTAAGAAACTTCTGGAGGAGGGACAAACGTATATTCTTGCCCCTCCATAATTCGTGCCCTAAACATGAGGAACATTTCCATTTTCCATAGCCTGATATTGCAGCTATGCGCTCCTACAGTTTGTTCAACGGTGCCTTTTGAATATGTGTAAATGCTAACTATTTCCGCTTTATAGCATTTTTTGTCTTTTCAGATTCGATTTAGAGATATTTTAAGTGTGCAAGAGACGCGACTCACACCCTCAATGGTCGTTTGCCGCTATTTTGTACCTACATGAATGCCAAATCGCAAGCGAGCGGAGACGGAAAGGCTAGCCATTCGCTTGCGGGTAGTTTAGGACTGATGAGCGCTCGTAATAAGCCACTCCCCTGATTTTTTTTTTCGAGCGCAACAGTTTCCAGTGCCAGTAACATGGTAAACGCCGAGGTCGTAATCATTGACCACATTGACCAATGCACGGTATGACACCCAAAGGCCACTGGCCAGTCATCAGAGATCTGCTTTGGGCATTCGGAGGCTTGTGTGGGGACAGTGTAAAAACTGGATGTTCACAGTTCAGTATCCGCTTTATTTCAGCATTCACTATTAAATAAGTAAAAAATAACGTTGGAAACTTTTGAGGGTTAGGGCACTGATCATTAGTGGGCCCCCCTCTGGCTAAAGAATATAGAGCATTGAACACGAAAGCAAAATCTAAGGCATTTTGGAAAAATGAGTATGCCCCGCAGCGTCCGATAACTACCACCTTCCAGTGGGTCAAGCCAACGGGGTCCAAGTCTATAATTGCACTTAACGATACCACTAACCTTGTCTCACTTTTCGTTGAAGTATGTTCCGAATGGTTTCGGCGACAGACTGGCTGCACTGAGGTCGTTTGGTATGTGCAACTGTAATTAAAGCCACCTGAGGCGCCCTGACACCAGGCTGAAGCTGGGTTGGAAATGCTTCGTCTTTGCAGATATCACTGGCCGCTGGTTCTCGAGTGCTTTGTTTTGTTGGGTTAGGCCTTTTCGGTCCAATGGGACCATTTCAGAGCCGGGAGGAAGATAGGATAAAGGGGGAGACATTAGTCTGGGCAAGCACCCTAGTGAGTCGCCGGGGCTGAACAAGTCCAGAGGACAGGTCACCCAGCCCCAAGGCACTCACTGCACCCGGCTACAGGGTGCGCTCCCTCGGGAGCAGCGGTGCCGCTCCAAGGGAGCAGCCCGCATGAGATAAAGTGGCCTGTCCAGTCCGGAGGGGGGTTGCGGTGTGGAGGAGAAGGATTTCAGTATCCTGAGGATAGAAGCACGGAACGGTGTTCTCGAGTGCCTGAACCGGTAGATGTCGTGGCAAAATTTGGTGTGATAATTTGGACCTTACCGCATTCAGCGCACCCTAAAGCCCTAATACAGAAACGCCCCCCCCCCCCCCCCAGAGCTTCTGGATTCTCGTGCCAGTCCACCGGATTCCTTCACCCTAGTCCGCTGCTCGACTCCCTCACCTCAGCCCTCCGTTCCCAGCTTGACGAGCGTTTGGGCCTTAGTTAAGCCTTGCTGTGGGCTTACTGTAGGATAAACCCATCGAGACAGCCCGTCTCGGTGAGCTTAGTTGGCGAACTACTGCCTTGGGGTGGGTTTCTGGCGGATTGCTGTCCCAATAGGTTTAGATGCGACCGACTGTCTGAATGTTTGAGCGGTCTACTCCCGCTGTTAGCTAGTTTCAGTTGATATCTGTCTCAGAAAAGTTTTATTATTAGGAACACAGATAACAGTAGTACTACTGTTATCTGTGTTAGGAAACATAAGGTATACGTTTTGTCTATTTCGGGCGATGCAAGGGGAGGGGGAGTAAATATTTGCTTTATATACCCGCTCCCTGGATCTGCCAGTGGACGATAGGTATAACGATTTTCGTATTGCTGTGTTAGAAAAAAAATCTCCAATGGGGAAAATTGTGCCATAGCCCATAACCCGATCGCAAATTAGATTTGAAGAACGTTGCCGAACCTTTTGAAGTAGGCGAGCGCTATTTTTCAATGAGGTAACTCGTTACCATTTCCTCTGTTCATTTTACGTTCGATTTCCAACCTTCCTTTAAAAAGTATTTATCAGATTTTTTTTTGCTTCATACTGTTCAGCAGTAAGGAATCGAAATCCGAGGAGTTTTTGGATTTTGGACACTTGAGGGGGGGGGGGTATGTCCACTGCAGCGTCGAAAACGCCTTATTGGATCCGCCTATGATATCATCTCGACTGGGATCTTGCCCCCCCACGCCAAAATCGAATCCGCCGCCACTGCTAATGATGATACCTGTAGTCATTGTAGGAATACCACGGACATCCAAGTTATCACCTTGCCACTTGACGATGTGGCAGGGTTGTTATGCGTTGCGCGTCTTCGTCCCAGGTGGTTGCGTCGCAGCTGAGCATGGGACTACCAAACCCCACTGCGTCAGCGTTCTTCAGGTCGAAGTCCAGCGTTCTTCACAACCAGACCCAGAGTTTGTCATGACCAGGCCCAGCGTTCTTTTTAGGACCAAACCCAGCGCTCTTCTCAGGCAAAACCCAGCATTCTTCACAACCAGGTCCAGTGTTCTTCAACAACTAGGCTCAGCGTTCTTCAAACCAGATCCAGTGTTCTTCACGACTAAGCCTAGCGTTCTTCACGACCAGGCCCAGCGTTCTTCACGGCCAAGAATCACTCTGCACCGTTCACAGCGTTGTACTGCAGCCACCCAAGGAGCTTCTTTAGTAGCTTTCCTTCTCAGTCTTGTTGATCCTGATAACTGACGGCGTCTTGTCGGTCTAGCTCTGCGCAAGAACAGCTCAATTCCAAATATGGTCAGGCTAATGGTTATTCCGAGAGGAATTACACACAGAACTGCCATCAGATCGCTGATAGATAATTGTTCGTATCGTTGGAGTGGCTCACATAGTTCGTCCTGGTCCTCTAGGATAGACTTTTTGAGTCGAGACATGGTGCTTGTTTCGAACAGTTTCTGCAGTACTCTTGCGATGGCTCTCTTCAGAGTGCTCATTTCCTTGGAGATCGCCAAATAGTAAGATGCAGGTTTAGCCGAATTTTGCTTCAATGGTGCATAGTTGCAAGATTCCTTTCCGATAAAGTGATGCAGAGTTTCCACCTCGGAATGTAGCATAACCTTTGGTTGGAATGCCCGGAGCATGTCTTCTTTCGTCCTGTCAATTGTAATGAATCTGTCGCCAGTAACGGAGCGTCGGTAGAGCTCTCTTTCGTAGATATCGGTACTAGACCTCAGGTCGCTCTGAATTAGTGCGCCTGGGTGCAATGCTAGAGTCCAGTCAGGCTGCTCGACGAACTCGCGGAGACTGCTGATCGGATGGTGGACCGTCTCAACGGTCAGGAATGATATCAAGTTGGCCGTGTAGTTCATGTAGATCAGAAATCCCATGAACCAGCTGAAGATGGTTGCGATGCGACCTGCCAGCGACTGTGGTGTTCTGTCCCAGCCTTGACCGACCACGGTCATGGAAACAGCGAGCAAACACGAGCCCAAGCCCATGTCGCGCACCAGCCGGCCGTCCTCGGCTCTGGCGCTGTTGAACCGCAGCGTTAGGCGCAGCACCAGCGAGAGCGCCAGCAGCGCGGCGGCCAGCGTCCACCAGACGTCGGCGCCCAGCGGCCGCAGCAGGCCCGCGAACACAGCCGAAGACAGGGGCGGCGTCACCGCCGTGTCGCGCCGTATCAGGAACGTGGATGTCGCCGACGCGCACGGTACCTCGTCCAGAAAGTCGACCACGGCAGCTCGAGCAGGAGTGGAGACCAGCGTCGCCAGCGCTAGATCGGCGCGACCGTAAGCCAGGTCTCCCACCATGCCCATCCAGGTACCGTTGTCGCTCAAGCTGCCGTAGCCGGGGACGAGAGGAGTCGCCATCTCATAGCTGATGCCCAGCTCTTCGGCGATGATTTGCCACAACTGGAACAGGTAGCCGCTGAAAGTGACTGAGCCATCAGGCCGCTGTTCTACGGAGATGTACGGAAAGTCGTTGATGGCGACGACACGCAGCGGTTGGTCTGGAGTCCCCGCGGACCATCCTGGTCCCGGTTCGGTGGATGGTCTTGGTCCCGGCCCGGTGGACCAGTTGGGTCCTAGGAGCGTCAGGCCTCCGCGACGCTCCGACATCCTAGCAATGCAGGTAGTGGTCTCGCCAGGACTGAACGCCTTCCAAACGTCGGCAGATCCGGCTGTACATTATCAATACGTTTGATGGCAAACATCATGGATGCGACAAAATAGCTTTGTTTCTTTGATCAGGCGCATTACCGAGTCATCACGGTAGGAGGTGCTACAAAGAGGCACTTATCGTGGCTGCTCAATGTTAACAGCAGCGTAGAACGTCAAAACAAACACCACTGTATTTGCTTGACACATCATCCATTGGGGCTTATCATCCTCCGTTGCCAATGTCTACGTTTGCGATCAATTTCCCTGCACCGTGTCCCACTTATTGCCTTTTACTGAGTAGCAAAAAGCGTGGACTGGGAATGCATTGAAATCTACATAAAACTGTCAACTAATGCCATGTCATTGTTTACCCTCATTTTAGCGAGAGTAACACATCGCCGAGGACATTTATATTTACCCTCAAATATAGGCAGAGTGCACACAACCCAGGAACTTAGGGCAGCGAACTTCGACGGCATGATATGGTTCACCATTAATCCGGTCGAGTGCTTGCCATTTAGTTCTATTGTGTAGGAACCATCGTCTGTCGGCTGCCGGACGCCCGTCATCGCTCGATGTCCTTGGCTGGTGACCTCGTGGATCTGCAGGGTCTTGTGGTACCAATCGGTTGACCGGTGACCCGCACTGGATTTCAGTTTGATGTTGGCGTCAAACTACTTGAGACCTTGTTTTAGCGAGTCCATTCGAGTTTCTCTCGTCGGGCGTTGCCATGACCCCACGTACTATACGCTGTGTCATCGGATTCCTCCGCGTCCTCGCTCCATGCATGGACGCACCCATGTGGGTGCGTCCAATCAAGTCCCCCCCCCCCCGGAACGAGGTACTGAGGTAAGCCCTTCTGCTGGACTATCGAGTTCATCGTCCTTCATCGTCCTGAATCACGCCGCACCACTCACAGCCCTGGACAGCAGGCACCCATGAAGTTTCCTTAGTAGCTCTTGGTCCTGTTGCTCTCGATACCTGGTGGAGTATTGTCGGTCCAGCTCTGCGCAAGAACAGTTCGATTTCAAAAGTTATCACACTTGCGGTTATCCCGAGAGGGATTAGACACAAGACCGGCATCAGATCATGGATGGATAGCTCTTCACATTGTTTATCCTTTGATGGTTTTAGAAGTAAAATAAACTTTAGTAAAAGACATAAAACCGCGTTCATGAGGTTGTGATCATTATTCAAGTCAGACCGGTTTCGTTCCACAGTGAGAACATCTTCAGTGACAATATAAACAGATATGTAAGTTACATGTTTTGATGGGATGATTACCCTGACACGATATCGAAATTATTTGCACACACATATGCACACATGCAAAACTCAGTAAGTACACTTCTTCCAGGTGGAGAATTGTTCTACTTAATGATGACGCACGACGGTGATACAAATGCACAGTGCACATGAGAGCAGTTGCACACCATTGGGTACACACATCATAGAGCTAAGCGGTGACATTGAGAGGATATGCCGATGAAATGTCGTTTATTTTTGGTCGCAACCGAAAGATGTATAGTGATTCTAAAATTCTTAAATCAGGGAACGAGCTGTTCGTACCAAGAATTTCAAAATTATCAATCGTAAACGGAGCATCACATGATAACGCATGATCTCTAATGGACGAGACTGCTGGGGTTGATGACATCAGTCCGGTACGAGGAGATCTGCCTTGGTGTTGAGCCACTCTGGTGAATAAACGTTGATACAATCAGCCTCATGCCAGGCGTCATACGTTGGTTCCACGTATCAACGTTTATTCACCAGAGTGGCTCAACACCAAGGCAGATCTCCTCGTACCGGACTGATGTCATCAACCCCAGCAGTCTCGTCCATTAGAGATCATGCGTTATCATGTGATGCTCCGTTTACGATTGATAATTTTGAAATTCTTGGTACGAACAGCTCGTTCCCTGATTTAAGAATTTTAGAATCACTATACATCTTTCGGTTGCGACCAAAAATAAACGACATTTCATCGGCATATCCTCTCAATGTCACCGCTTAGCTCTATGATGTGTGTACCCAATGGTGTGCAACTGCTCTCATGTGCACTGTGCATTTGTATCACCGTCGTGCGTCATCATTAAGTAGAACAATTCTCCACCTGGAAGAAGTGTACTTACTGAGTTTTGCATGTGTGCATATGTGTGTGCAAATAATTTCGATATCGTGTCAGGGTAATCATCCCATCAAAACATGTAACTTACATATCTGTTTATATTGTCACTGAAGATGTTCTCACTGTGGAACGAAACCGGTCTGACTTGAATAATGATCACAACCTCATGAACGCGGTTTTATGTCTTTTACTAAAGTTTATTTCACATTGTTTTAGAGGCTGACATCAATTCCTGATGGTTTCATAGTACTGACTCCTTCAGCCGCAGCACGGAGCCACTTTATGCAATTTCCGTAGTACCTTTACGATAGCTGGGCTCAAAGAGCTCATTTCTTTTGAGATCGTCCAGTAGTAAGATACAGGTCTGGCCGAACCGTGCTGCAAAGGAGCTCAGTTACAAGACTCCTTCCCAATGTAGTGATGCAGGGTGTCTACCTCTGGATAACTTTTGGCTTCAATGCCCGGAGCATGTCCTCCTTCGTCCTATCTATTGTGATGAACCTGTCGCATAGAATCGATGTTGTTGATAACATGGCAGGCACACTTAGTAACCATGTTTCTTTGACTGTGTTCATTGCTACGTCATCACGTTAGTAGATAAAACAAACAAACAAACAAATGGGGCGCTAGCCGTCCCTACCCGGCGTAAACAGCAATGAAGAACGCCAAGCCATATATACGAGCAACTCGTAAGCAACTGTGTGTGCCGGAGCCATTACTCATTTTTAAACCCATCACCTTCCTTCACCATTGCATATGTTTGCTCACTATTTACCCTTGCTAGTCATCCTACTTGTTTTTTTTTTTCATGCTGCGATCAAGGGCGGCTGGCAAACAAAACATTCCAGTACAGGCGCCAAGACATTTCGTGAATGTTTACATTCGTTTTACCTGAGCAAGCACGTCTGATAAGTAAGTTTACTCGTACTGGACATCATGTGGGCCGGCCATTTCGGCCGCCCTCGTCGGAGCCGTGGTCCGCTGATGGTGTTGGCGTCACAGTCGGTAGAGGAGAAGCGAGAGTGTATTACCGAAAGACATGGTTTTATGGTGGGTGTCGGGACGCAAGCACGTGACCGGACGGGCAGCCGGCCAGCGAGCCGGCGGTTCCGTGTCGCTATGCGCCCCAGACACCCAGACAGTGAAAAAAGGGAGACAAGACATTGGGGCCTCCATCGGGAGTGGGAGGCCATGATTTCTTTCTCCACAATCATTTGCTGGAATGCCACTTGGAACATGAACAGGGAAAGCTTGTTGGACTGATCAAAAACTAATTACAATGCACACCAAACCATCGTTGCCTGCATGCGGCTAAAGGTGTAGTGAGTGCAGATTGCAGAATCAATGCCTGGACTTTGTAGTTTGTTCTTAGGTCTTTATGGATCAATTTGCTTTTGAAAACTTCGGTAAGCAGAATTTCGTCTCAGATTGCTGCTGACGTTCTCTGTCAGTTTTAACCGGCCGTGACCGTCCCGACCTGATGCACCTTCTAAGGAATCCACTAAGTCGGATATTTGTCTCTACTTGCTGAAACGTTGCCAATCGAGACGTATCCGGCCGCCACCCGCCATCAACGCCATCTGAATAGGGTTTATCCCTTCATCCGTTTTTTAATGACTGCACATGGCTTCAAGGTTATCTTTGCACGACTTCCGGCCGAACGGTCGGCGAAGGGTCATGCCTGCGGTGATTGGCTAATCTTTCACCAATCACAGCGCGTTTTAGACAAAATGCAAGCAACCACGAATAGATCACCGCAGGTTTTACGCCATAAAACTCGGAAGGTCACATCAACCCTATGACAGTTTCTAGCTCTAGGGATGTCATTGCCGTCCCTTAGCCCTTCCCAGGGGCGCAGCAATCATTTGATCGACAAATGACAGTTTCTAGCTCTAGGGATGTCATTGCCGTCCCTTAGCCCTTCCCAGGGGCGCAGCAATCATTTGATCGACAAAATTGAATAGTGAGTATATGGCACATGTCATTACCCGGTTATATTGTTCACAACCAAGCTTCACATATATTTGACAGTCAAATAATTACAGAGTGACAACACAAGCAGAAACATGACGGTCTCCTCACAACGAAGTAGATGGGTAACATGCACTCCATAACAGATGTCGCATCGGCACAAGTTATTGACATACATATATCGAAGCCAAATAAAGTAAACACCGAAACCATGGAATATGTGAACAACTGAATCAATAGTAATGTTAAAAAGTAAAACACGACTTATTAAATGATTCAGGGTATTTAGCACAAGAGTAAATATTCATGAGGCAATAGCGTTCAAAACGGTATTGGCTTTGAAATCGTTTTCAAATACCAAATACCAAGTCGGTGTCAGTTTGGTATCATTATGCCAGACGATTATAAATTTGGCAAATATGCAATGTACATTCAATTCAATACATAATAACAATTCTAGACAGAATATGAGGATGGCTTTACGTACAGTTAACACCCAGAAAGGTATAAGCACGAAAGGACACAGCGGCTAGAGCAAAGCTCAATCGGAAATGAAAAATAATTGAATAACACAAAAATAAAATCAATAAACAGCACATCTTCTTCCGACCTTGCTTCCGACAAACACGTCCAACCTTTCACAGATATTTTAGCCCTTTGGATGTCTTACAAGTCTCCATCAGCATAGCTTCATTGGAAGCTAATGCAATTCCATATAAACCATTTTGAACCCCTAGGCCTAGACTGGGTGGAGGTTTCGGTATAATTACAAAAAGTCATGTGACAGAAGCACACCTGATGAACAAACAGTAATATACCCAGTACCCACTCATTTCGCATTCCACTGGGTTAGGTTCTTTTGGCGTTCATACCATGTTTCTGGATCATGGGATGAAAGAAAAAGGTAAGTCATCGGTTGCTCCAACCACTGACCAGTACCCCTTAGATGTGGCTGATTCCATCTCGCACTGCCCCGTTGGGACAGGCCACCCGTGCGCTCATGCGGTCACCCGAGAGGGTCCCCTCGGAGGGGCATCCCGTTGGTCGTCTGGTGAGATGACCGTCAGCCCCAAACAGGGAAACATGACCCAAGGTGGGGATACTCCGGTCTGGAGGGTAAAACGAACGAATATATACACCGAGCACACTTACATAACAATCACACGTTACTGTCAACATAGCACAGTCCACAATCAACATAGTCTAGCACTAATCAGACTTTTGAGTAGATGTTTGTTACAAAAGGACAGCTGAAAACAGCCACACATATGCACAAGTTAAGGTTGAGCATCAAGTCAGGAAATAAAGAAAAAGCCCAGAACATGCAGATTACATGAACAAACACCACATCACATACTTTGGCCACTGAAACACGTAATATCTATCCTTCCCTCCCGTTAACCGTCCAGTGCATTTGGACAGTCAAGCTCAGAGTTAGGTACACCACGACACCAGAGTCAAAGTCAGCTTCTCGGATGAAGAACACTTCACTTATGCTGTGTCAGACTTCATAGACTTAACTCATATCTCATGTCTCATTGAAGGTCCACAGGTCCACATATAACCTCAGTCCAGTGATCCATTTCACATCCTGCGTTCGCTGCGCAACCTAGCAACTATCACTTCTCCGCTCCCCGCTAGACGGCACTAGTGTCGCACTTGACCGAGTTCAGATAGGACGACCTCGCCGAGGTCCCATTCGCTCTGTTCATTTGCTGACATTCTAACGTCAACCTCGAGTGTTCCCTTCCACTTGGAGATCTCGCCGCACGATGACGACATCCCAGCGCTTGACGAAGCCTCTCTCTGAACTTATCATTCATCGTGAAATAGATGACGGGATTCATACAGCAGTGGCACATTGCCACTGCGTGAACTGCCCAGAAGAGTTGTCGCACGAAGCGCCATTCCAAGACGGCTGGGAAGTTGTGGGCGACCAGTTCGAACACGTGGAAAGGGAGCCAGGAGAGAGTGAAGGCGGCGACACAGACGACCATCATCAGAATCACCTGTCGGCAGAGGAGAGAGGGGGGAGTTAGAAGGGGAGAGTCAGAGGGTTGGTGTCATAGGGGGAGTCAGAGGGGGGGGGGCAGAGTGTCGGTGAAGAGTGTCGGTAGAAAATGTGTCGTGGGGGGGGGGGGGGGAGTGGTGAGAGCTGATGGGCTCATAATGATGATAACACAAATTACTTTCAGACGAAAAGGTTGGCTAAGGCTATAAGTATAAAGCTGGCTGGTGACGCATTGGCTGCTTATCAATCATTAGCATCTATTTAACCCGCGCCCTGCTAGGGGGGGTTGTTTGAACACCCCCCCTTGTGGTTTTTCGCAAATATCTCAAAAACGGCGGCGCGGAGCGCCGCCGTTTTTGGAACACCTTATCATACATCAATTCTACACATGTTGTGAAAATTTCAGACCAAGGTCATTCAAGGTCAGGTCACCAGGTCACTCGAAGTGACCTCACCTCATAAAAAGTTTCAATGTCTGTCATAGCTACACCGAGTGACCGATCGCTTTGAAACTTTCAGCAATTGCTAAGAGCAATAGCATGTACAAAATGTATATCTCAGAATTTTGATATCGATGACCTAAGGTCAGGTCAATTTTGCGACCTCCCCATTATAAGTCAATGGGAGAAAATTGAAATGCGCCTCTTTTGGACGAAAGACATTATAAACACTCCCAAACACTGAATTACAAGTGGTTTAGACACACGAAACATGAAAATGGTGTCCGTGACCCCTGTTTATGCCCTGAGGTCATCTTAGGTCACGAATGGTATCTAACAGTTTTTCGCAAATAACTTTTGATAGAGGCATGCTAGAGCGATGAAAACGCCTTAGATGTTTTCAGCTCAACGATACGGATCGACTGATATGCAACATGACCCTTTCCGGTCAGGTCATGACCTTGACCTGAGGTCAAATTTTTAAGTTGACCTTTCAAGGTCAAGTTATAGTTCATTTGATGCGTCTTGACGAGAGGAACACGATGCCGGTAAAAGTAAGCTCGTACAAGGCTTGGGTCAAAAGTTATTGCAGAAAAACTGTTTCCGAAAAAATCGGCTATTTTTGCAGTTTTTGCCCCCTGCAGGCAAAACCGTTGACGTTAGGTCAAATCTGAGAAAATTATTCAGAAAGTGCGCTAATAGGGCTATCGAATGCGCTTTTCCGCGGCGCTGTAGCTCTATTGGTTCCCGAGTTATGCGTTGGCTTCTTGGAAATTGTCTACATTCGACCTGGAAATCGGCGAAATTTTGCCTTCAATGACCTCTGGTGACCTGACCTTTGACCTGACCAAAAAATTGACCGAAGTGATTTCCTCATTATTTTTGACGCTCTTTCGAACGCCGCCTTCCGCGTATCGCTACGTGGCCCAGGAGCCGAGTTAGAAGGGGGAAGGGGTGTTCAAACACCCCCCCCCCCAGCAGGGCGTGGAAATCCAGGACCCCCAGCCGGGCGCGGGTTAATGCAGTCAATCAACGTAACCAATCAATGCAATGCAATCAAGCAACAGTCACCAGCGTGGATGATAAATTGAATATCGCGACAGGTGGGTCACATACATACAAACACATTAATGCATCAAGAAATGGGATCAGAGGGGCTAGGCGCGATCAGCATCATATTTATGCCATCACAAATCCGCAATAATGCACGACCATTTTATCACCATGTAACACTCCCGTGATATGCGTAAAACCAGCTAACAAGATTGGAAGGACACTTTTTAAGGAATGTGAGGCTTATGACATCAAACGTACTCAGTCAAAGGCCTCAATAAAGTGAGTGATTGTATGTAGAATTGGGTCCTTCATCACACCCGAGAACCGTTAGGCGGCACGGGCGGACATCGATGGCAGCGCCTCTATCGGTCACTAGGAAAAGCTGGGCTGTAGGCGACGAAATACCGGCTGAGTTGTCACACGTTGAATAGGTTTATAGCCATCCGTCTTGTGAAAAAGTTGAACTTTTGCCTTTAATATTTCTACAGGCAATTTTAGAAGTGTCTTCACATGGATTACAAAACCGTTTAGATTATTGTATTCACTTCAAAGCCTTTCCTATTGTTCTTGATGATGCGGGAACTATTTATAATTAGTGTTTCTAGCTTAGTAAAAGAACATACTGTGCAAACGATGAAAAAAGCATAAATGGAAGATTTTAAATGCAATTTTCTCTAACAATTAATGGTAAATTCTCTACATATCAAGGAAAAGGTGCATGCTAACTGATAATTTAAAGTTCTTGGGGCCAGTTGTTTTCTTCTTTTCTTACGTCGCCCCAATGGCCGCGAATACAC
This sequence comes from Amphibalanus amphitrite, assembly GCF_019059575.1. NCBI lineage: Eukaryota > Metazoa > Arthropoda > Thecostraca > Balanomorpha > Balanidae > Amphibalanus > Amphibalanus amphitrite. The sequence continues at coordinate 46,900 of NW_024883141.1, read as the reverse complement.
TTGTGATAACGCCTATCGCTCAAGAGGCTAGTGTCACCCGGAGTCCAATATCACCTGCTCAACTTCGGCTGTGTCCAACGACACACGTGTGTGTGTCAGCTGTGTCAAATGACACCGATTCGGACCGGCAGCTGTGTCAGATGACACCGCGGCCCGCTGCGTATTGGAGTGACAGCGTGTTTCCAGCGGGCCAGACGCATTGATTTCGCCGGAGCCGTGAGTTGTTCCAGCCCCCGCTCAACAGTGGGACAGTCAGGAGACCGAGTGGCGATGGTTCAAACCACGGGGGACCGCTGGTAAAGTGAGGGAGGGTTAGGTATCGACCATAGGCGGTGGAACGGGGAGGGCACCGGGGCACCGTGCCCCCATTGAATTTTGGCATTTTAATAGCCCTATGGGCGTTGCATGGAAAGAATGGGACCAAAAGTCGGTAGTGCCACCCCCCCCCCCCCCATTGAAGGTGTTCCGCCGCTACTGGTGTCAAGTGTGGTTGTGATTCCACTAATGATGGGTGCTATACGATTATGAGAACGGTGTCTACATCAGACAATTGGAAAGCCGATACCAACCCCAGACTTGTGGGAAAATGCCCCAAAACTAAGACATAATTTGGGCAAACGGGTAAAAACCCAGTAGGTACAGGTCGTGGGTAACAAAGAAACATTTGTTAGATAAATACCAATTTAGCACTTATACCTGTTCTTATAACACATTAAGAAATATGGTGTTATCTTGAAACTGTCAGGTCTTTCTTTGCCATAATTCGCGTATAGTTCATCGTTCGCTTCCCGCTCCTATATAATTTCACCGTAAAATTATAAACTTCCCATTTCGCAATTCAGGTTCTACATAACAGAGTAGAATTGAATGACATGATTCGTTTTATGGCAGCATTTTCCTCTGTCACGAGCCGCTGTATATGGAAATGTGATGGAAATGCAGAGCTAGAAACAATTCCACTAAAACACTTCTCGTGATAACATACCGCCTAGGCCTGAGTAATCGAAGTATTTCGCATTCATTCCGTATCATCTTGGTAGAATTAATAGTGCGTCAGGCAGTCCATAAACAGCTTCCAGCTTCCTTCCAGTTTTGACTTTGAGAGATGTGACTTCTGAACGTAATTGTACATACACGTGGAATTCTAAAATTATACGTACACGTGAAACTAGAATAATATTGACCGGGACAAGAACAAAACCCTTTTCTTACTCAGCTGAATGATTACTGATTTGACTAATTACACATTTTTTATCCGGCCCTTCGACCTCATGGCCCCAGATCATGACATCGAGACATGCTGAAAGGTATTTACCTTTTCTCGACAAACCTCGAGGTCACTCTTGCATATATTCTTTATTCACATGCAAATATATGTACACAACGCAGCCATTCTTCTGCTCGCCATATATGCAATAACTCTTGACCCTGTTCTCGTAGCTCTGTGATAAGCTGTCCATGATAATAGTCAGCCGGAATGGTCCTGTAATTGGCTTTCTCAGTAATGGTGCTAGCAGTGCTTCCCTGGCAAAGGCCAATGGTCACCCAATGCAATATCCGAGTGCTACGTATGCAGGAATCCTGTACGGATTAATGATTCGCTGCATTCAAAGCACTCGTCCATTGTGGGGATGACGACTGACCAGATTTGCTGCTCTTTTTCAGTCTTTTTTTTGTGAGAGGAAAAACTGAAACACTCTTGGTGCTCGAGGACAGGATTTTCTTTTTGTTAACACCTGATAAGCTATGTACATTGTACATGTACATGCCCTGTTTTCAGGGTGCTCGTGACGACAAAGCGAAAACGATTGCTAACCGCACTGGAAGCGGGAAGCACCTAACTGAAAGAAATCAAAGCGCGAAAAGGGTATATTTTATGTTTTTTCACTATCTTAATACTTTCCGTTTCTGTGTCATGCAGCTTAGGGGGCAAGTGGCGTTCGAAAGTTCTTCATAAATCATTCATGATCTTTCATCACTTGTTTTGGTTAGAAGATAAGGCCGGTTAAAGTAATAAAATACAATTAACCGATTTTATCCAGGCCCCCAGACCAAGCAGATATACCGACCAGCATCTAAACAGTACGACGGGCCTTGAGTACGACTTCAGCTTATAACGCATGCCAATGTTGGAGCAATAAACGAGTCCGCCTTGAGTTACCAGCTAAGCATTATTTTGAATTGCAAATGACGTCCCAGGCCGGCGCCATTCAAACTATGTCTTGGGCATACTCAATCATGGTGCTAGGACGTGCAGTTTGAACTCACACCCCCACACCCAATGTCCGCCCTGGCTGTCGCCTATGAATCCACAATGCGAGGGTAGCAACTGCATAATACGCATGGAAAACGCATCAAAGCCCAGCTTAGCAGACATTAAGTTAGTAGATCGCATTGGTATGCAGAAATGCCGTGACTGTAGGGTTATCAAACCTCACTTGCTGGCATTGCAATGTGTGTTTCGGGTTTGGAGAATTAATGTCCGTGGATCCACTGTTACTCAGGGGAAAGAGCTCGGCTGTGCGTGGGTGAGAGAGAGCCTGAGGTTCCGGACTGAACTCATTTCGAATCCCAATCGAATCATGTTTTGATAATAGGATTCGCTTCTCGATGTGCGAGAAGCTTACGAATTGCCTACTTTGGCATCAAATTGGCACAGGCCGGTAGCGTCTATTCTCTTCCTCCGATTCTACTAAAATGTTTCACAGTGCGTTGTAATGTCTCCGTGGCAAAATAGCGATGTGTGGTCACCGCGTAGTGCACCCATATTGCGATCCGTAAAAAAAAAAAAAACGCCAGGACCGTTTGATTGTTGTTTTATGAACGTCGCGTCAGCGTGTTTCCCATTTCCCAAGTCTGCAATGAGCAGAGTGATCGCACTAAATTCAGATTTAGGTGTATCATCTCACTAAAGTGCCTTCATGCTTGATTCATACCAAAACTTCATACACAATTCACACAATGCCGAGGGAAGATAGGTACTACACCGAAATGGCATGCAGGATATGAAAAAGTAAGTAAAAACCTAGGTCGACTTCTTATTCGGGGCAGAGATAAAAGCGGTCATATCTCTGCAGCTAGGTCGAGACGATGGCAGTTCCAAACAGTTCCAATCTGAGGCCGTTCTGCATGAAAAAGTCTACCGCGACATGTCATGCATGGTGATGCGGCAGCTGGCTGTATCGCTCCAATGAGTCTAGCCCGAGTCACACGTTCTCTCATCCTATTGTGTTGAGCAAAGATCGTATCGCCACCGTACTAAACGAAAGTCATGGAGAGCTCTAAAAGCACGCAACGGTTGCGACGGGCGACCCCGTCTCCCACGCTTCGCCATCCAATAGCCTCGAGAATCGGCGAAGCACGTACACGGTCGCTACGCCCCCACGATATTCCCCTCGCGGCGAAGATGAACACCCTAGTGATGTTGGACGCAGTCCAGGCTGTATCTCTTCCCCAGACGGTCAGACATAGGGGTAAATCGACAGCGTGGCTTTCAGTAATATCCCAGGCGATGACATAAAAGTATAATGCTGCGGTTTTTAAGTGTATTTAAATTCCCTTCGTTTGTCTCGAAGCTGCATTTTAATTATATGATAAGTAGACATTCAAGATGAGCCTCGACAAGATGGTTCGTGCAGCACGACTCCTATTTTTACCTGAAACCTGGCTTCTTCAACCGGCTGAGAGATCCGTAACAGAGAAAGGCATAGAAAATCTCAATAATTATGTCGAAATAATTTACTGTTGCTCTCCTATAATGCACGATCGGTATTCTGTCGTCAGAGAAATGTGAACTGCAAGCAGGATTTATCCCATGTTCTACCAACACTAATGACTCATTTCATATTCCTCTATGGACTCTGCAGATATAGAGCCACAAATTACTACAGAGAACCAGGCTGGTATGTGTATTGACTTAGCAAAATAATCACGAACTATTCCGAGAAATTAACCAAGAACTTTAGGCTATCTATCACTTCTGTGGCGCCATAGACTCCAAGGATCTTTAGCCCCAAATGAATTTCAGCACTCGGTTTCCAAGGCACGTGAAGAGCGCTCGGCCGGTCCTCACCCGCCGCCAACTTTGGCCATTGATCACCGGATGCTGAGGAGGAATCCGCCTTCCGTAGAACCTAGTCATTGCGGCACCTTTCCTTGAAAGGATTGGAGTAATGTCCAAAAATCGCAGCACGGTTAGTTAGTTGCCATGCTATGACGGGATTACGAGTATATCACATATGTTTGATGTATCAAATGTAATTGTATGATTCTTTTTAATTGTTTTGCATCAATATTTCTAAAAGCGCGCGTTAACACGAGTAATAGGCAAACTGAGGAAATTGAACGTCGTCTGTCGCCATACCCTTCACCCGCATTCGGCTTCCTACATTTGGTAGCGTACAGAGCCAGAGGGGTTACTCGGACCCAAGCAGTTCGGCCCTTGATTTAGCTAGAACTTCGCGGGGAAAACAAGTGTAGCGCGCGAGACGAGACGAAACCGATGATAACCAATTAGCTCTAACTCATTAGGGAATGAAACTCCACAGATCAGTTAAAGAAGTTGTCTTATCTCAAGAGATAGCCTCGCTGAAAAACTATGGGGCAAAACGCTTTTGAAATAAACAGGAACATAATAAATTGGGTAACTTCCAGGAGCATGGAAATTAACTGAAAGCTAGCATTTCGTTTTCGAAAAAAGTTACTCTGAGTTTTACAAGACCAATAAGCTCACAACTATGCCTGGATCGCATGTTCCTTTTCCCTTTGCTCCAAAAGCTAAGACGAATGTAAACGGCGCCAGTTGAGTGCTGTATCCACTATCCATGTTCCCAAGAGGCGCTGGTTCGGGTTGGGTTGTCGGGTGAGGGAAAGATGCTGCTGGATTCAAAGAGCTTGAAAAGTGACGGCTCCTTTTAATCTAAACATAAAGCTCGTATTATAAACACAACTCAATCCTATCAAATTGATACAATAAAGCTGCCAGAAGTCTGCTCTGAAAGCTGTTCTGACCACCCATTCAATATCACTGACGATAAAGCCGCCCGCACTTCCTCATCTCGCTAGCCGGGGCGCTGTTTTGCGCGGGCAGCTTCTTGTTCCCCCGAGACAGGGGCCTCGGTGTTTTTCAGCTGTTATTAGCGGGCCTTGCGGCGGCACATCAGGCACCGTACCCCGGTCACGAGCCTACCACAGACTCCTGAGGACGCCACAAAGGACCGTCACGCCCATTCACCACTAAAACTGCGGCGCTGTAAACGGCCCGACGGGGCTCCCAGCGCTGCATCTCAGCCATTCCAGCGTCCATTCCGGCCGGCATTCCAGGCGCCATTCCAGTCGGTGGTGGCACCAACGGTCGTGGAATGTTGTGTACGGATGGCGAGGATGGCGAGGGCAGTGTTGTCACACAAGTGACATCCCCACGCTGTCAACAGAGCGGGTTGAACGGAACAGCTGCGTTTTATGATGATACAATGCGGATCTGATTTGTTCTGTTATTCTATGCTGAAAAGGATCTGGGCTGCATTGTTTATCGTCCTAACAGTCAGTCTGCTTGATCCTCTAGCCATTTTACGGAGTCGAGCCGTCCGGCGTCCCATCGATTTTCGAGTAAGCTAGTTAGCTTCAATTAACTAGTGTTGGTGATCTCTTTCAGACTGTGCGAAAATGTCTACTATACACGGCATCCAACTGGTTTTAACGGTTCAAAGCACTTAAAAATTACTCGTCAATCCCCTTTACAGCTATTGACCTGGAATTCATGACACTATCCAGAGCATACCTACTGATAATATCGGCATGAAGTTACTACGTTTAGAGCTTGAACTTTCATGTGATGAGAATAATAAGACAGCTCTAAATTGTTCGTTAGTTAAACGAATATGCCCGCAAGCATTTAACGCAACAGTGATGGATTGCTCATGATGGGCAATAAGCTCCCTACGCAGAAATTAATATCGAAAAAGGATACTGAGCTATCTTCGTCGTTTAACGGCTTCAGCGTCAGAAGCTGTCATCAGTTCTAGCAGCAGACGTATCAGTCATATAAAATAAGTAAAAATAAGATACCTGTGACATAAAAGCTAGTGGGCCAAGAAACAGGTGGGTTCAAAGGCATTGGCAGGTAAGCTTAGAGGGTCACGGACCGAACAAGCTTTGATGCAAGCAGTTCAGACGATTAGGATTTCCATTTACGCGACAATTACATGCAACAATTCGGGAACACGCCAACAGGCGTAATGAATTGTCAAATTGTGGCTGCTGAGATTTGCTGTCCCATGTGTCATACAATGAAATAAACGTTCCTGGGCCCAATCTTACCAAATGCCGTGAATGCGCATTCACGGCATTTGGCAACATTCAGAACTATTCCACATTCACTTTTTCATTCGTTCAGGCAACATTTATAATCATTCACGCTATCAAAATCATTAGACAAGATTAGCTGGATGTAATTAAAAAGGATATCTTTGATATCAGTGCCGTAAACTCCGCCCAGTGCTGCCAAATCCTATTTACGGCATTGGTAAGATTGGGCCCTGGATAGTCTGAATGATTATTTAGCATCAGAAACTGACAGTTGTTACCTGGCAATCGAGAGTCGGAAGCCAGTCTGACGCGGGACGGAATTTTCTAGCACTGGGACTAGCTTTACCAATAGAAAAATCGCCGGATGCCGGTAATGCTCATATTTGTCCCACAAGTTTACACAATGAAGGGAAGACATTGTCGCTAGTGTGAAACGCATTAGTCTGGCTGAGCATTTTTCATATCTGATATCAAAATTATTTTCTCACGAGGCTGACATAATTCGTGGGCGATCTAAAGGAAAAAATCAACGCAACTGGCAAGACTAAATTGTTGGCAAAACTGGCCGCCGACACAATTAATGAACACGGGAGGCTCGGATCGCCGCTCCTTGTCAGTCAATGAAAACTCCCTCGACCACCTATGTAAGGTAAGAACCTGGATCCAAATCGCACCATTCCGTGGCTACTTTTTCTCAAGTGGTTCTGGCCCGAGCATTATCTATCTGATTCCGCGACTGCATAATAGCGAGCAGTCTTTGACTCAGTCATGTCCTCGGAAAGATATCGCCAGTGCGTGATCAGATTACAAGTAGAGCAGACAACCGAGCAGATATTATGTAAGAATCGCCCGCCCATAATTCGTCAGATTGCGCTATATTGTGTAAGATTGGCGCATACTGGGTACCTATAGGCACACGCAACGCTGTTCTTCAAATATATTAATCAGTGTCATTTAGAGTGAACATGGAGCAATTAATCGCCAGCGGGTTACAACTAAATAGCGGCAGCAAGAATGAAAAGCGTAAAAAGATGCAAGAAAAACAATCATTAACTCGCCGGGATAATTAATGATTGCACCAATTCGCCGGGTGTCTCTTCATATAAATTTTCCGTGGAGCCCGCGAAATGCGATATGACGCCTTTCGTCTTACCGAGTCTCGCCACCATAGTCGCACCAGAGAACTTCTAACCCAAGTTTCCACCTTCATATCAGGAAGTTTTGTGCCAACATCTGGTTGGTTAGTGTCGTGGCCACACAGAGGGTCTGTCGAGGTGAAGGGGGGGGGGGATATGTCATCTCCCAGCAGGCAGCCTTTTTAAATGTCTTAGCTATACCGACACCGGTACCCGACAGTTCAAAGACGTCTAGCGCCCCGACATCTTAAAAATGTAACGAAACGAAAAAATGCGTTTCGATAAACCATCAGACGGCGACTAAAACGAAACACGTGCGCGTTCTTGTGAATGGTTTGAGGTGCGGCGCGAGACGAGTTAACACGTGTGTGGGAGAAAGAGTGAGTGAAAAGGCAAAGTGCGTGGAAGCGCGCAGAGAAACTGTTGCTATGTGATGTAACAAGTCGCAAATGCCGAGGAATTGCATGTGAACGCTACATGCACTGCGATGGATGATACCTAACACTGATTATATGTTTATACTGTGAACGCTTACCCTGTAATGTATAGGTATGATATAGTCATATTCTTATGTGCCACTATATGAGCTGTCCTAGCAACTGTGACTTGACTTGACAAACTATCTCCCCTCTCTGTCTCTGTCTCTGTCTCTGTCTCTGTCTCTGTCTCTGTCTCTGTCTCTGTCTCTGTCTCTGTCTCTGTCTCTGTCTCTGTCTCTGTCTCTGTCTCTGTCTCTGTCTCTGTCTCTGTCTCTGTCTCTGTCTCTCTCTCTCTCTCTCTCTCTCTCTCTCTCTCTCTCTCTCTCTCTCTCTCTCTCTCTCTCTCTCTCTCTCTCTCTCTCTCTCTCTCTCTCTCTTTCTCTCTCTCGTTTGTTGGCATTGCAAGGGCCCTATGGTGGCTATGGTCTGAATAAAATCGGACGCAATCTTTCAGTTACCTGTCTGCTGCTGACAACACCACGGATTTCATCAGTGATAAACACACAACTGAGAAGCACTCTGCCCTGATTTACTAACCTAAATTCCCCTGTATTATGATCATATATACTCGTAATACCATGTTCAGCAAACGATAAATCAAAGTCCGCTTGATCCATGAGCTGTAACGTGAACTGATGTTTTGCTAAAACAACTAAATTGCTTACCAATTTCTCTCGTTAAGTAGGACTGCAGGTCACCCATCGACTCACAGAATCACGGTTAATGACAGTTGACGGTTAAGAACCTCATCAACGAAACGAGTACCCAATCAACATTTTTGCTCGTATTGCGAAAGGCATTTTGATAGATGTGCTAACTACGAATTTGCTCGGTAATTGTTAACAAGTGCAAGAAGTTTTGCAAAATAAATGGTAAATTAGTCAATAAACAGATACCAGTTTGTGCCCCATTGAAAATCGTTCAGCATGGGCATTGAAAAGTGACTGGCGACAAAACGGGTATGTCCTTACGCACAACGGCTGCCAAAACTCGGAATTGCTACATCATGTACACTGAACTTAGTGTAGATACAGGCAACCAAAATCCGTTGAAATCAAAATGTTAGCAATGTATCTTCACTGAACATTTTCCTGTAAATGTTCAGTAAATGTTCAGTTGCAAATGAAACCTGTGTTTCTAAAAATTACCTCAGTGGGGCAGCGTGATGACTTTATCATCCACTTTATTTTTTATCGGCCTAGGACCGCGCGTCTGAGACGACTCTTTGGCTTAGCACGTTAGCTCTCCTGTGGTCAAAGACTGCCATAAAACTTTTATAGACCGATGGGGACCCAGTAATTAGCCATTTATAACATAAGCGATGGTGACGGTAATCATTTACTTAGTAATTGGGGTTAATCATGCAGCTGCAGACCAAACACGCTGGAGTTCAGTCGTTAGCTAAGTGAATAAGACACTGGAGTTCATAGGCGGCGGAACGGGGAGGGCACTGGGGCACCGTGCCCCCCTTAGATTTTGGCATTTTAACATTAGCCATATGGGCGTTGCATGGAAAGAATGGGACCAAAAGTCGGCAGTGACCCCCTTTAATTAAGGTGTTCCGCCGCTACTGCTGGAGTTCTATTGGGACTTTTAGGTCCCCACAAAAGTTGCTCTCATCATTAACATTATCCCAGAAAAAAAAAAACTAGATGAGTTGTGCAATTCTACATTTATGTCGGCACTATCTCACTGTAGGCACATTTGTGTCACCCACACTAAGTGCACATTAAGTGATAAACAGCTTCCTGCGGTTTTTAATGAGCTTCTCGCCGTATCATCAGTCTTCCTTCATTTTCATCCAATCAGAAAACAGACCACCGTGTGGCGCGCCATCTATCGCCGACTCGCCGCAACATTCGTGCAATGTCTCGCGATATACGTGCCGTTCGTCGTTGGGCACCTCCGGGCATCGCGTCCTGTCGTCAACGACGTAGACGCAACTGGCGCTGACTGCGCCACGACTGCCGTACCGCGCCACGTCCGCCGCACCGCACCGCCCGGGTCCATTTTCATCAGTCTTTTACGGCGGTCAGGCTCGGTAGGGAGGTTATAAACGAGGCGGCCCCGGAGACGAACTAGCCCAGATGGGGGGGGGGGGGGATGGGCTCGTCTCTAACTGGACTCGGTGATGGTAGGAAAGGAGTATTCCACCTGTCAGCGACGCTGGCCAGACTTGTTGAGTTTCTCAGTGACGAATGTGTAGGTTCCTTGCAGTAAATGACAACTGTTTACTACAGACTGATGGCTTTCAAATTGTGAGCTGATATAGGAACATCGAAAACAGTTTCGATTTCATTATTATACAACCGCTCAGGCGAATCATGTTAATAAAATGTAATGTAAACTGAAGCGTAGGTACTTTCTTGAACACCACAATGCTGAAAATAATGGCAATATATTCACGGAAAAACAACTGCTTTTTCTCTCGTTATGCGCGTGATGTGCAATTTGTGAGGAAAAACAAGTAGTGATTGGAGCTTAAAAAGAAACGGAAAACAGGGAATCATAATTTTGCGTCAATATGGAGCGTGTCACGTTCACGCGCATGTTCAAGCTCCTTGACCATCACGATCATTTGCTTGCTACTAGGCAACGCTATACGGATATATCGCTTATACATCCGCAAGACCCTATCGTCTGACAAGCACTCTGCCGCAAATGCGCCCCATCCGTTTCCCAGCGCCAGCCTGGTCGTCAACCCATTCCCTCAGCCGTATTTATTCCTTTCGGGCGATGACTATTGATGCTGTCGGGAGCCAAAACTGTCACTGCTATTTCTTTGCTGCCTTCGAAAACGGCCAGAGTCGTCATGACAATGGGGGCACTCATCGCAGCTAAAACAATCAAATTAATTCAAACGGCATTGTTCAATAGATGGGACACCGCCGAAACGGTTGCAAAATGTCAATGGGCTTCTAGAGTGTGAGGACGCAGCGCTTGACTAAATCGAGCGCAGTGCTCTAGTGCGAGAAAAAGGTGGTTCATAGTTTTAATTTTCAGCTTATATTCTCTCGACTTTCTTCTTCTATTCTGTCAAAGTACAATTCTAAGATCCCAATAAATACTTTTCTGAACATAGTTTCTGCTCATAACATGCAGCATTAAATTGCCACAATATTGGTGGTAAGCAAACTAGAAGTATAAATCATAACCAGTTTTCGAGACTGAAAATGCACAGAAACAATTTATTCTAGTTTTGAAATGGCGGGCCTATCATTTGTGGGCGACGGAGGAAGACATTTTCCGGCGCTGTGCGTATCCCGTACTGATTTGACTATGGCGAATCCACAAGAGTTCTGAATGCCATGAACTGCAAACATTTAAAATGAACTGCTGAAGAGCAATCGGGCAAGCAGGCACACTTGGCAGAGCTAGTCAATCCTTTGTCCGGAAACTAACCGCACAACCGTTACACGATTTGCAGGGCTTGTTTCTAAGCCTTATGCGCTTACACGATCACCCTCATCAGTAAGACCTTCGCCTCAATAACATGCATCAGCACAAACGGTAAATTCCAGGAGATGGCCGCATTGCAGACAGATGCCGTAAATTCCGTTCACAGATTATCAGTAAAGCAGTCTCAGTTAAGCAGCCAGACACTAGCAGGCTGCCGCTCAGATCCGCGGGGCAGCCGCTCACCAGCAGCCATGTCTTAAAGCACTCAGAAACAGACAGTTAGGGATGTAGATGGCCACGTAATCATGTTAGCTGATTATCTGCCTAGGTACATTACCATATCCTTCATGTCACATTCACATTTGAGATCCAACAATCAACGTCAACACTTTGGTTTTCATTAGTTTGTTACCACGGCTCATTTCCCAAAGTCCATAAAAGCAATTCATTACACACAAAATCTAACCTGTATCAACTTCTTCAGACGAATGAAATCATTGTTAAAATGTTTAACCCTTTCCAGGTCATTCTCCTTTCATAAACAACACCATCACCTCCCACTTAATAATGTCTGAGTGGGTTTATGTCATCCTTCTGCCGAAATCTAGGTCAAATCTCTGTAACATCAGATCCTCTGGTTGTCATCACTGACCATCTCCTTAGAGCTAAAAGTGTGTCATCGGTCACTCCCTCACTCACCGGACTCCCTGTTCAATTAGGAACAGCTGAACATTTTGGCATCACTTGTAGATAAATATCAAGAATCACGAACAGTCCACTGGCCTAAATTCAATATTTCTGGTCATTAAAGCACGCAAAAGAGAAAGTGTCTGTGTGTGTGCGTAGCGAAAGAACGTGAAAATGTGCTCCAGTGTTCATTAAACGCCGTTACCATTACACCACATCTGCGGGTAATGGAGCAAATGTAATGGACGGTGGTGCAGCGAGCAGCGATCGCGGAGAAACCCGATAGGTCATAGCGATTGGTGACCGGCGCACTGACCTCTGCGGGGGTGGCAACAGCGACCGACTGAGGGGAGGGGGGGGGGCACCGGTCAGGTGACAGCGACTGGGAGAGGACAGGGGCACCTAGCAGGTGACAGGAGTCACGGCCAATTGAAGAAAGTCCAGTCAGGTGACAGGGTCACTGGGTAGGCGACAGAGGTGTTCATGTTGGTCAGGTCACGAGGGCCGCTATCAGGTGACAGGAGTCGCAGGCAGGTGACAAGACTCTCGAGTATGTGACAGGGGGCATATGTATGGCAGGGACTCCGGAGACAGGGGCCGCGAGTATGTGACAGGTGTCTCAGGCACGCGACAGGAAACAAGGACCAGTGATAAGATCTGCATCGATTGAGAAAATAAGACGATTGAACATCGAAAATGACAAATGTCACTGACCAGCAAAGGGACCGAAACTAATAAGGGGGAAGGAAGCCAGTCGTCAACTGAAGGGAATGCCAGCGATAAGCTACCTAGATCTGAATAATTCACCAAACATAACGCCTATGGAATTACTTGAAATACATCCAGAAGTGAGAAACTTATTTATAAGCTACTGGTGAACGTATTCTTTGTCGGGAATGTGACGTGTTTCCTGTACTAACACGACTCGATCCCGAGAATCAGGAGCCGTTTTGTCTACCTTGCACACACACAAGTCCAGAGACCGCTTTAGACATTTGCATTTCCCGGTTTTTAAATTTGCAGTGATTGTCCGGGACATACGAGAGTGGATTCTCATGTAATGACTAATGATGTGTAGGAATTTACTTCCGGGTAAATTCAATTTTCAGCATGGGTACAGAGTGCCGAAAAAAGTCATTAAATTACCAGTCTCTCTCGCTGTGAGCTTTCAGCAGGTCACTTTTATACATAAATTCATCTGAAAATTTTCAGCATATGTCAGTGGCAAAATATGTCCTATAACTTATAGTGACGTCCCATTATCTGATTGTTTCTCATTCAATTTCCTGTGGTCAATGCTTGCACGTAAGTCACAGGTATAAGTGTTCGTAAAATCAAGGATAGGAAACATATACTGTGTAAAACGCATCGTAAATAAAAACCTGCAACCAACGAGTGGTGAGCAAGGCATTTGCATACCACTTAAAAAGGGTTTAGAGTTGAAGGTCCGATAGCACTCGCGTGGACAAAAACACAGCGGCCAATAAAATGACAATAAACATGCAAATTGGTCGTTAGCAATCAAGTGGGCCCCAAACGCCGGTCGGAATAATAGCACCATTGAGTTCGGCCTGGGTTTGATTTGGCTGGGCGGTGTTGGAAGAGGAAAGGCTATCATCATTGGAACAGGAGTCAGAATCGGAATATGACCCCTCCCCTACCCAGGTTTAACCCACGAGCCGCTGGGGGGGGGGGGGCATAAAGTTGCCTCCCCCCTTTACGTTTTGTAAAATATCTCCGAAACCTGATGAGCTACGAACGTGAAACGTGGCATAGCTTCAAATGAATACCTAGGCAATGTTTGAGGAAAGTTCGGTGGTTGTAGCACCTAAGATGACGTCACAGTGACGTCATAAAGTTTTGTCGTTTTCCGATATGGACCGTTTCTGATGACGCTGAGCATGAAACTCAACTGTAAATGAACTAGACAGCACCTGCTGTCATCCTAAAACATCTAACTACACTTCCATCTAGTTTCTGACCAATAATCGACCCTTTATATTCGGTCCCATATGTCTGATGTATCGTGAGGAATATGAGAGTCGCAAATCTATAATTTCACTTATGACGTCACTGTGACGTCATTTCAAATGGGATCGACACCAAATTTGGACACAACCTCGGCTAGGTATTCAGAAAGATGTGTGCAAAGTTTCGCTTCTCTATATCTTCGCGTTGCGACGATATCGTCGCAGAAGTAAAGGGGGACAACTATATGCCCCCCCCCCCCCCAGCGGCCGCCGGGTTAACAAGCTAAACAAATATGACCCTCCCCACTCTGACCCATTCCCCCTGCGGGCACTAGAAAAACTGATTTCGCGAATGTGGTTGGATTGAGATTCATGGAAAAGTTGACGAAAAACGACCCCATCCATCCGATTAAGAACGAGCGGACCACTCGCGAGCCCCGGCTTAAGACCATGAGTCTGATTGATGAATAAGACCGATCTTATATAATACTGAACGAGGCCGGTGTAAATAAATTTTCAAGACCGAGGTCCTTACTGAATTTTTGAACGAGGCCGAAGGCCGAGTTCAAAAATCAGTAAGGACTGAGGTCTTGAAAATTTATCACCGGCCGAGTTTGGTATGCATTTTACTGTATGCCAACGATAAATTTATTTTCTGGACCGAAGCTCTTAGCCGACTTAGGAACGAGACCATCCCAAAATGTTGGCTTAAGTGCATTCTGGTAATGCATTTTTGACCGTGGTCAACTTGCTTACACCAGTTATTACCACACCCCTCTGGCTAATGTATTTGAATAGGCCAGGCATACAGTAAAATTGATTCCTGAATCCTTATTTCAAGCCAGCTTCCAGCCCGAGGCCGGTCACCCTGAAGCCGCATTCGATTTGGATGCATTGCATGTGATCAATCTTATAAAAAAACATATTTGCCACTTCTTTACATCTCCTGGGAAACACTTAACATGTCGCCTGTCGGTGCTCTGCACCATTCTATAATGGAATAAACAAATTAATATGAGCCATATGAATCACACGCCTGGTAACTACGCTTATTACTCATGAACCGTATGCTGATAAAAAAAAAAAAAATGGTTGTCGTCCTACACCAACCGTCGCAGTGTGAACTTTTCAAATATCCTCGTGATAGACTTTGTGCTGCATCATCCGCTATAGCTTTAGCAGAATCTCCTAAAGATTTAGTCACACCTCTCGGACAGCTGCGCAGATGAGCATTTGCATTTCGGAAATCCTCCGTAAGCTTGAACTGAACACAGTGCCTGACGTTCCAATACAACCAAGAAACAGAATCACCGCCTCTCGCCAGAGCTGGCTTTCAGAGGCCGAAACACTCAGTCTGTCCCTGTTTTTACCGGCAGACGAGCCCTGATACAACCCAGATCAGCAAACTGCATCCGTATAAACTGACTACGATCCACAGTGGAGATCGCACAGACCGCTCGACAGTGGTTGTTTTCCCTCCAGCCAAGCCTTTTTCGTCTCCCCAAACCACGAAACCTGACCTCAGCGCGGGCGAGCTGTGTGTGGGGCCGGCGGCTATTTGCGCCACGATCGCCGCCGGCGGCGCACGGTGCGCCGTTTCGGCCATGTGACGACGGAGTCGCGTTAGATCCTCACCCGTCGTTTGCGACGCTGTCGTGACGTCAGAGTGCCGTGGGCTGTGTTATGCGGCCGCTAAGGTGAGGATTGATGTTTGTTTATTGGAGAGGTTCCGCCTAGCGCAGCGAGAAGAATCTCCGCCAATTCGGCGCGTGCTGGTCTGAGCGGAAAATTGAGCCCTACGGACGGATACGCGCCACTCGGAGAATTAACTTCTTGATGGAAACATTGCGAACAAAATAAAACGTTTAAAAGAAATAACAGGTTGCTGAAATAGTGTTATGTGTACTAGTGTGTGTGTGCGTGTTTGAAAGAGTAAATGGTAGGAGCGAAAAGAAATGCGACAAAGCAGGAGAAAATAAATAAACATCCAAAGCTGAAAGAACAATCCTTTCAAAACGTGCAGCGAAAAAAAATGATAACACATAAAAAAAATCCGTAAAACACCAGAATTGCTATAAATGAAACCATATAAGCTTGCAAGACATCCGCTTTCCGTCCGTATACATGGTAGCAGCACTTCACATGGTTGTAAAAATGCTGACAGGCGACATATCAATAACATTCGTTTTTAGCATATCGTGATTTTTGTCATATTTACTGATCTTATTCCATCACCTCCACGCTGATACTGGGCCTCAACTAAGCATTTGCACAAACTATTGAAGAACATTTTTTTTTTTTGAACGAGCTAAAGCGAGTGAAGTAGGATATTGTGTGAAGGCTACCATTCACCACAAAGCTGATGTTCAAAACACGATGTTAAGACACGATGGCAGTGTCACAGCTAAATAAATTTATTATCGCTTGGAACAAATCTGTTGTTTAAAAAATTGTTGTGTGCACTACTCGGTAAGAGTTGCTATCCAATGTCTTCGTATGTTTGCCAATCACCGCACCAGACCTACAGCCGGAGGAGCGCTTGTTTCGATTGTGTGCTATGTAGTGCCGCTTCTGTTTGTCGTTTTCGAGTGCAGTGGATCCGAGTGCAGTTGGCCCAAAGAGGCTAACACAATGGGCCGACCAAGTCAAGGATTCTGGACCAGTCCGAACACAAAGAAAGTCATTGGCACCGGAACCTGGCTCCACAAAGCACTAGAAAGGGCAGACAATGCTCAGTGCAAAGGCGAGAAAAAGTGTTACAGTTTTTTATCTAATACATAATCCGCCATATACAATTTCCGCTGATCCATATTTTTCATGCAATCAAATTTCAAACAAAATAAAATCCTTTTTAAACTTGTGTTTGCCATCAGCAGCAGAGAAAAATTAACCATGCATGCACGTGAGGAGCCTGCTGACTGAGCCTGGCTGCGCGGGCCGCGTCAAAAATGGAGCCCGTCATTCCACGGTACAGCTGCTGAATTTGTGAGTCCCTCCGGCCTCGGCCCGATTGCGTCATTCGCCGGCTCTCACCTCGCCTCCCGGGTCTTAAACCACACTCCCTATTTCCGTTTCAAGCTGATTTTTGTGGTGACTGGGAATTCAATTGGAAAGTTGAAGTGTTTCGTGTTAGCGTCTAACCAGATTTATATAACTAAATTTATTATGATATTGTCTGAAAGGGCATTTATCCGGTGCGTTGTTTCTTTGAATATTTTCGAACTTAAAAAAAACATCCAGTGCCATTTACTGTGTTCTCATATGCATTCTTCCCACGTCGCGTTATAAACATACAGAGTGAAAATATATGTAAAATAAATTTAAAATACAAGACACCGTATTTCGTAAATCAATCAAATATATCATTTTCATTCACACCACCGCAGGCCAAATCTCGCTAAAATTTCATCCACACCTCATTGGCTATTCCCCTTGCTCCCCCAGTGCTTGGGGCACTCGCTAGGATACAAAACACCAGCTTCCGGGAACTTACGAAGCTCTTGCTTTGCGGCAGCCCGTAACGCGGAAAGGTTCACGAACAACTGTCACCGGCCAAGTTTGATGGCCACATTAAGATGGCCTGCTGAGAAGTTACGGCCAATTCGTGTCCCCGCCCAGGTCTTTAGAGGACGGGTCTGGAGGTGCCTCGGGCGGTGGCAGCACGAGAGTGGAATTATTGCCTGTGAATCATTCTTCATGAGCATGACTTCAGGCTGCCGTGAAGGTCAGTAAAGACCATCATGAATCTGAATGAATTAAAATACTGCTAGCCTGTTGTTTTGATCTGCTGTTTGTTGAACGGCAATTTCCATGACAGTGGTCGAGTCTTGTTATGCAATCGTTCAGCCTAGCACCACAAGGATTTTTCGTTTAGTAAAATAAATAACCCAATATAAGGATTCAAGCTATGACCGGGCTCGAGCACCTAAAATCCAGAAAGGTTGATTGAGCTTCAAAGCCGACTTCAAAGAGTCTTGGCGGAGTATACTGTATAATGGCGTCTGTCTGTAGAATTAATTAAGATCTCACTCTGCATTGGGTAATGAATGTGCGGTATTTATGTGAGTGTGAGGAGGGGGTGGTGTGGGAGGGGGAGGGGTGAATGAGCTGAGTGGGGATTGGTGGAGATTAAATCACGTGGACAGAAAAAAAATGTGATTCGACGTAAATGGCCATCGTTCCAACAAATGATAAATTTTAAGCTCTGCATTGTACTGAATGCGGGAACGGCAGCGGTTAGTTGATTTATACCTTTTTCAGGATTTGCTTACAAAAGATAAGTTAAGCAATTCTTCAATATGTTGAAGCTGATGTTGAAGCCGGAGTAAGAAAACTAAAAGATATAATTTAAAAAAAACAGCAGCGCATTATGTCACAGAAGACAAATAAATCTTTTGTGACGAAGGAGACATAACACAGTCCGTTTTACGTAAAGTCTGTGATGACATTTTAAGGTTAGCGCTCACTCAAGAAAATTGAATAAGACGTAAGGAGAAGCATGGGAAACAAGGGGATCATCGCATTCATCTCTTCATTTCTCATAATATCAAGTTCCGACGTTATGTGAGCGCATCTTATGTTCGTCGCTGTAAAAACAAACTCATTCGTAAGCACTTAACAGCAAACAGATGCCAGGCTAATATCCAACAGAAATTCAGAACGCAGACAAATTAGCTCATCAGCCACCGGAAATTATCATTGCTCGCCGATTATTGAAAAGAAATTTCTCAGCCCGCACCATGTTGCCGCAATAAGACATCTGAAACCTTCCTAAATATCCCCTCGTAGAGCCTGCGAGCGATGACATACGCTGCAATGGCCTCTGCAGAACAGCCAACTCATTAAGATGCCACTCACTGATTAACCCGCGCGGGGCTGGGGGGGGGTAAGTTTTACCCCCCCTCGCGAATTTTTGCCATATCTCAAAAACGGCGGCGCGCAGCGCCGCCAAACTTTCAGTACCTTTTCTTACATCAATTTGACACGTTCCCTGAAAATTTGAGCGAAATCCGTCGGAAAATTTTTGAGTAATTGACGTTTTAGTGACGTCATGTTCGCCATTTTCGCCTCAAAAACGGCAAAAGTTCAAACGCCGCTAACATCTTCATTTTTAAAGGAATCAAGACGTAACAAAAAAGGTTATACGTAATTTTACTTTGTCTATCAAATGGCTATCTCGGTTTTTTGAAAATTTTGGATTTTGGCCTAAATTTTTTCAAAAAACTGACTTTTTTGGGAAAATCATTATAAAATCCAAAATTTTGAGTCTATCGAAAAAACCGGAATATATGTCAGAGAAGTGGTCTATGTGCACCTACATACCAAATTTTAGAAGAATCGGTTCAAAAATGTGGGAGTTATTCAAAATTTTATGACGTCAAGACACACAAATTTTTTGAAAAATGACTTTTTTGGAAGTTCTAGACCTCGTACGGAAACAAAAATAGCACCATTCGATTCGCCGTGAAAAACTGCATCAGATAGACACCTTTTTAGGCCTTAACAACCAACTTCAAAATTTGACCTCACTTGACCTGACCTTGACCTGACCTCGACCTGAAATTCATCCAGAGGTGGTCCATATCACTTATTGAGTGTGACTATTGAATTCTATGAGTAAAATGACCCATAAAACATGTGTCGCACATGCCCTTTTCTATATTTTGTTTTTTGGTGACCTGACCTGACCTGACCTGACCTTGACCTTGACCTCTGAATGATATTGTATGCAACGAATATTGTCTTGGTAGCCTAAGAACACGTTTTGGGCGATCAGTCTCAGTCCATGACTCCATTCTTCGGCAACTACGGTGCAAGGCCGATACTGTAGAAACTTGCAATTTGTACCCTTGACCTGACCTTGACCTTGACCTCAAACTTTAAATTAAGTACATGTTTTTAGTAGTTCGTGATGAGAGCTTTCGATTGGCGTTTGAATTTTCCAAATCGGACCATTAGTTCGGGAGATAACAGGGGGGGTAAAATTTACCCCCCCCCCCCCCAGCCCCGCGCGTTCGGCTGGAGACCCCAGCCCCGCGCGGGTTAATAGTGCCGTCTAGACCATTGCGCACTGGCCTGTAGTGAACTCAATTACTCAGGTCATAACGCGACAGCCGCCGGGCAAGACCATGTTTTCCGAGAACTCGTGTCCGCACTTAGCCACGTGAGCTGTCAAGTGGGCAACCTGCGGCAGCGGAAAGCGTTCATGAAGGGAGACCAGCCAGTAACCTTCACAGCGTTTCATCTCAACTGCTTCCCCCTCTGATATATATAATATAATTCAACCTCGGTCCCGACCACAGCTCATTCGTAACCACTTCTCACCAGATTTTCCAGTGCCCCACGCCAGCGCGTTGTGCCAAATTTTCAGCCAAAATATCTGCCGATTTTGGTGGAATTCTGACCACATGAAATGGCTGATCCTGCGCCGCACCAGCCAGCATCATCATCGCCAGACAAGAGGCATTCGTCGGCCAACAGTGGCTATTTGAGCCAGGAGGCCGGGAGAGACGGTTGATTGTGCTCCAAAAACGACAGACGCGTCCGCCCGAGCGGAAATTGATCGAACTGCGGAGATCTGGAGTGGATTGGCCAGTGATCTGAGGTGGATTTAGGGACAGCGAGATGTGGACGGATAGCTCAAGAGGAAAGTGCATCGTGGTGTATACTGTATAGGCCCAGATGGCAAGAACAAGTGAATGGAAAGCACAAAACGTCTTTTGTTTTGAATGTGATCCGCAAAACCGATTACAATGAGCATTCACAACAAACTGGTCAGTTGGCCCTGACCTAAAGAACTGAGGAGTGGAAGTGATAAATGAGAACAGCATTCGGCAGACAGCAGACTCTGAAAGATCAACACTGGACGGACTGTCGGGAGGGCGGTGGACTGTTGACAGACTCGCTGTAAAAGTTGCACGATAACTTACTGCCTCCTGCTGATGATGCAGCACGGCGGATCAGGACAAACCTAACGAGACAGGTTACTTTGTTCACAATCGGGAGAGACCAGGATTGTTTCGGACATGTTAGATTTGGTAGTTTCTGTGTACCAGTGCAGGAATTCTGCGTGAGTGTGTAAAAATGGGATGTGCCATATTTCACTGCAATGACAACCTACGATTCTTCTTTTCAATAACAGAAAACACAAATCCATTGAAAAGAGTTTAAACTATAGACCACGAACCTTCGATAACCAAACGAGTCAACTCACAAATCGCCACTAGAACCCCTTGAAACATCCAACAACCACCTGACTCACAAGCAAACCCCAACCTAAAACCATCACCTGGTGTGAACTCCAGGGGTCACTATCTTAACTCAATGATTCAATCACGCCCTGCTATTTGCAAAAATCGACCTCCTGAGCCAATCGACGCGCAGAATTTCCGCACCCAGTCCCAGCTGTCGCTCTGAGGCCCGTCAACGAAGGTTTATGCGACACACGGCCCACGGGAGGCTGTCCGACGAGAGAGAGAGAGAGAGAGAGAGAGAGAGAGAGAGAGAGAGAGAGAGAGAGAGAGAGAGAGAGAGAGAGAGAGAGAGAGAGAGAAGAGAGTGAGAGAGAGAGGGAGAGGGAGAGGGAGAGGGAGAGAGAGTGAGAGTGAGAGTGAGAGTGAGAGTGAGAGTGAGAGTGAGAGTGAGAGTGAGAGTGAGAGTGAGAGTGAGAGTGAGAGTGAGAGTGAGAGTGAGAGTGAGAGTGAGAGTGAGAGTGAGAGTGAGAGTGAGAGTGAGAGTGAGAGTGAGAGTGAGAGTGAGAGTGAGAGTGAGAGTGAGAGTGAGAGTGAGAGTGAGAGTGAGAGTGAGAGTGAGAGTGAGAGTGAGAGTGAGAGTGAGAGTGAGAGTGAGAGTGAGAGTGAGAGTGAGAGTGAGAGTGAGAGTGAGAGTGAGAGTGAGAGTGAGAGTGAGAGTGAGAGTGAGAGTGAGAGTGAGAGTGAGAGTGAGAGTGAGAGTGAGAGTGAGAGTGAGAGTGAGAGTGAGAGTGAGAGTGAGAGTGAGAGTGAGAGTGAGAGTGAGAGTGAGAGTGAGAGTGAGAGTGAGAGTGAGAGTGAGAGTGAGAGTGAGAGTGAGAGTGAGAGTGAGAGTGAGAGTGAGAGTGAGAGTGAGAGTGAGAGTGAGAGTGAGAGTGAGAGTGAGAGTGAGAGTGAGAGTGAGAGTGAGAGTGAGAGTGAGAGTGAGAGTGAGAGTGAGAGTGAGAGTGAGAGTGAGAGTGAGAGTGAGAGTGAGAGTGAGAGTGAGAGTGAGAGTGAGAGTGAGAGTGAGAGTGAGAGTGAGAGTGAGAGTGAGAGTGAGAGTGAGAGTGAGAGTGAGAGTGAGAGTGAGAGTGAGAGTGAGAGTGAGAGTGAGAGTGAGAGTGAGAGGAGAGAGAGAGAGAGAGAGAGAGAGAGAGAGAGAGAGAGAGAGAGAGAGAGAGAGAGAGAGAGAGAGAGAGAGAGAGAGAGAGAGAGAGAGAGAGAGAGAGAGAGAGAGAGAGAGAGAGAGAGAGAGAGAGAGAGAGAGAGAGAGAGAGAGAGAGAGAGAGAGAGAGAGAGAGAGAGAGAGAGAGAGAGAGAGAGAGAGAGAGAGAGAGAGAGAGAGAGAGAGAGAGAGAGGAGTCGTATAACCGATGACGGCGGCGGCGGTACGCCCACATTGCTCCCTTGCGTCGAGCCCGCCATACTATATTCCCTGTGACGACATTGAGTTCCAGGTCTTCCGACCAGGATGGATGGCACACATCGACAGCTGAATTATGTAGTGACCGATGTGGGGTCACGCGGGATCTAGCGTGGGTCACTTGGAATGTATTGCGGCCACATCGATTAGTTGGTGTTCGATAGCACTGCATTGGTGTCGGTTTCAATCATGGAATCGACATTGTTGAATGAGTTGTAGTTATGTGACTTGCTAACAATGGATACTGCCGAAATAAATAGCGATGCCTGTTTCCTGCCGGATTTCACAGAGCTGGCTGCTGTAGCGAATGTTACTCATCCATCCCTTAAGCCATAGCGATCTGTCGGCTCAACAAATGCCAAACTAATCGCCAGTCTTCTGAACACAAAAGCTTTTCATTCTCGCACAAATCCGCTAGAACACAAAGATAGCAGACACGTTCGTTTAATTCAAAATACGTTTCAAATGGTAAAAATCACATCTCAATCATTCACTGTGGGTGATTCGAATAGTTGGGAAGCTGAAAGCGGTCGACTATTAACCCGCGCGGGGCTGGGGTCTCCAGCCGAACGCGCGGGGCTGGGGGGGGGGGGTAAATTTTACCCCCCCTGTTATCTCCCGAACTAATGGTCCGATTTGGAAAATTCAAACGCCAATCGAAAGCTCTCATCACGAACTACTAAAAACATGTACTTAATTTTAAGTTTGAGGTCAAGGTCAAGTTCAGGTCAAGGGTACAAATTGCAAGTTTCTACAGTATCGGCCTTGCACCGTAGTTGCCGAAGAATGGAGTCATGGACTGAGACTGATCGCCCAAAACGTGTTCTTAGGCTACCAAGACAATATTAGTTGCATATAATATCATTCAGAGGTCAAGGCCAAGGTCAGGTCAGGTCAGGTCAGGTCACCAAAAAACAAAATATAGAAAAGGGCATGTGCGACACATGTTTTATGGGTCATTTTACTCATAGAATTCAATAGGCACACTCAATAAGTGATATGGATCACCTCTGGATGAATTTCAGGTCGAGGTCAGGTCAAGGTCAGGTCAAGTGAGGTCAAATTTTGAAGTTGGTTGTTAAGGCCTAAAAAGGTGTCTATCTGATGCAGTCTTTCACGGCGAATCGAATGGTGCTATTTTTGTTTCCGTACGAGGTCTAGAACTTCCAAAAAAGTCATTTTTCAAAAAATTTGTGTGTCGTGACGTCATAAAATTTTGAATAACTCCCACATTTTTGAACCGATTCTTCTAAAATTTGGTATGTAGGTGCACATAGACCACTTCTCTGACATGTATTCCGGTTTTTTCGATAGACTCAAAATTTTGGATTTTATAATGATTTTCCCAAAAAAGTCAGTTTTTTTTAATTTAGCCCAAAATCCAAAATTTTCAAAAAACCGAGATAGCCATTTGATAGACAAAGTAAAATTACGTATAACCTTTTTTGTTACGTCTTGATTCCTTTAAAAATGAAGATGTTAGCGGCGTTTGAACTTTTGCCGTTTTTGAGGCGAAAATGGCGAACATGACGTCACTAAAACGTCAATTTCTCAAAAATTTTCCGACGGATTTCGCTCAAATTTTCAGGGAACGTGTCAAATTGATGTAAGAAAAGGTACTGAAAGTTTGGCGGCGCTGCGCGCCGCCGTTTTTGAGATATCGCAAAAATTCGCGAGGGGGGGTAAAATTTACCCCCCCAGCCCCGCGCGGGTTAACCGCCCATTGTTTATCATCGAAAAATCACTGTCTACATTTTGCTATGCTGACAATGGAACCCCGCACCCCGCTGGGGTTCTTGGATTTCTATGGCCTGCTGGGGGAGGGGTATTTGACCCTCCCCCTCCTCCTTCTAACTCGGCTCCTGGGCCACGTACCCGCCAGGCGGTGTGGCGACGTTTGAAAGAGGCCAAAAATAATAAAGAAGTACTTTTGTGATTTTTTTATCGAGACAAAGGTCAGTTCAGCAGAGGTTATCAAAGGCCCAAAAAGGAAACGGAAGTTTTTCCAAAAAGGTCCAAAAAGGAGGTTTTTCCAAAAAGGTCCAAAAAGGAGGTTTTTTTAGGAGAAGCAGAAGGTATACTGACATCTATTCAACGCCGACTTTGTATAACTGAGCTAGCTGAATGCATATGTAAAATACACCTAGCCTCTGCTGACATATTTAACTCTTGTATATAAATCGGTACTCAATTAAATAAACAGATCAATTATTAAATAGGACAGGTATGTAGTAAAGAGCCAGTAGTCTACGAACATATTAAAAAACAATTAGAAATGAATAAGCTATCAATGGTTAATTCTCGTCTGTTTAGTATGTAAGCAGATTAAACACGAACCAAAATAATCGAACTTTCACGGCCGCGAGTATGACCGTAATTAGTATCAATTTCCGTCACTGCCTGGCTTCCAGCTGTTCTGCTAACAGGGAAAGGTCTCTAACCCGAAATGAACTAGTCATCCGTTCACTTTGAATTGCAGAGTCAACTTAGCGGTGAATGCTTCAAGTTCAATTAGAGGCCCTGTCGTTACTCAAACGGTCACTCCAGCAGTTGAAGTATTAGTCAGAAACTTCCCACAACTGCCCACTCGATTGGTTCTCAGTCAAAGATCAAACTCATTTCCATAACGCTCGGTAAACCGAATAAATGATCAGAGCTTTGAATTTAACGAGTTTTTTTACATCTAACTTAAATAAATTGGTTTTCAGCACATTCATACTCCCTTGAAATCCATTTAGATTAATCAATGTCAAAAGAAAAGTGACTATATAAGCAGAGAACATTAGGAGTTGAAAATTCACCAACGCTGAATATGCAATAGTTAGTCAGTTTCTTTTCTTACTGCCATTATCGATAAAAATCGCCCCATTGCACAGTCTCGCCAACCAATCACCTAAAAATAACACATATCAACAACACACACATCCCAAAACTGTGGCTTACAAAGTACCACCAATGCAAATTATTCCCTAATGGGACATCGCCATCTATCATGAATCACAGACGATCAAATGGACGCGCCGATACCCCGTTCCGCGACATAGCTCCGGATCGATCGGGGCCAATTTGAACCGACTCCCAAGGCCGTATAGAGACCGACTCCCACTGTGAATGATGAGGGGTCGACCGTCAGGGACCATGGACCAGGCTTAGGCTTTGTCCGGCAGCGCGAGCATCTGGCAACTGACGCGCGAACATCTGGCAACTGACAGCTCGATGGCGACGATCGCCGCGGAAACTTACGAGGACCGGGCAAACATCCGGGGACCGGCTGAAGATTCGTCACATCATCACGTCTAGGCACGTCTGGGCACCAGCGAGCCGACGAGCCGACGTGAGTTATGTTGTGAAAGTACGTGGCCTGGCGTCAGCAGTGCCGGCAGTAAATCAGCACTTCGACGCGTGTCCCATAGTGATCGACCAGTAACACACAGGGATTCAAGCTGGCCATCGGATTAGCTAATAATAAATCAAACGTGTAGGGATGGGTGCGCTTAGGGCAAGCATGGCCGCGAACTCATCGATATAAACATTTTTTACCCAATTCCAGTTAATCGTTTTAAACAATTAGCAAGACCATGCAGATAACATTCTAAGGGAACTTATAACTTTCGCGACAAAGAGTAACCAATCCGATTAGAGCGAGCGAGCGAGTGAAAAGGGTAAGAAACAGTGTAAATTTGACCAATCAGTCCGTTGCTGAAAGGATTCTCAACTATTCTTTAAGTGCCCGGCATTTTTACTTTGGCATTGTTGGCGGCAGGTCGTGCTTCTTGATGTTTCTGTTTAATTTTCAAGTTCTTTTTGGCACTTCTTGGAAACATGCTATAGCACTGCCACTCCGCCAAAGCGAGTCCGTTCTTGAAAGGATTATTAAATGTCTAGTGCCTTACTTTTACAGAAACATGGGGTATTTGTGCAAAATTGCTGAATAACGTGTGAACACATTTTTCACAGCTAACAATATTTCCCCGCTACTGACAATGCTTTAAGTGGACTATTCAACAAGTCATGACAACAAAAGGCAGCTAGCCAGTGACAAACGGGCCCAATTCAAAGAACGAAAACGTACTTCCAGGTACATTGTGCACTTCGCGCAAAACTGACAACTCTGAAAATATCGTTTACTGCTTCCAGAACAACCACTATATTAAACTGTAAATCACGCAACACCACGCCGTTGTCATTCAGGGCACGGTGTTTGGGCTTATTGCCTCTCTTAAAGACGACGACAGCTTTCAATGGAATGGCGCTAACTTTGTTTACGTCCCTCTGCAACCGCGAATGCGAGGCCTGTTTGGCTGGCGTTAAAACGCAGAACACGACAGAGCAACCAACCAATATGCTACATGCAAAAGCACGCTTTTATGATCAAAGTGCGACTTTGAATACTTTCACGTTTTGTATGATTTCATAATTCTGCAAACGGCACCAGCGCGTGGCTTTTACAGCATAACAAGTGAAAGAAATAAACGGTTAGACTCGTAGACATTCAAACCCGTTTTTTTATTGAGAGCTTCGCAGAAAATGAGAGGCGGTTCATGAAATGATTAAATTAATGGTTCTTATCGAATTATAGGGTTCAAAGATCTTTGGCTGAACTTTGCGACCAAGCAAAACAGCCGAACATCAAGAATGTTTATGATTCGGCACACAGCTGATGCATGGGGATATTTCTTTGAGCGGTTACACTGAAGGCTTCGGCACGATACTCCCGGAATACGGAATACAAAATATGGTAAAAAAAAAACAATGAAAACATGAGGGGAGGGAGAAGATGAAAAAAGAAAAAGGTTAATTATTTGGAATTCTAACAGTGGCTTGGCATTGGCCGATCTTTGGGCAATCTTGCCAAAAAAAAAATATGTTGTCCTACATATTCAATTATCTCTGTATTTTAACCCGCGCCCTGCTGGGGGTCCTGGATTTCCACGCCCTGCTGGGGGGGTGTTTGAACACCCCCCCTTGTAACTCGGCTCCTGGGTCACGTAGCGATACGCGGAAGGCGGCGTTCGAAAGAGCGTCAAAAATAATGACGAAATCACTTCGGTCAATTTTTTGGTCAGGTCAAAGGTCAGGTCACCAGAGGTCATTGAAGGCAAAATTTCGCCGATTTCCAGGTCGAATGTCGAAAATTTCCAAGAAGCCAACGCATAACTCGGGAACCAATAGAGCTACAGCGCCGCGGAAAAGCGCATTCGATAGCCCTATTAACGCCCTTTCTGAGTAATTCTCTCAGATTTGACCTAACGTCAACGGTTTCGCCTGCAGGGGGCAAAAACTGCAAAAATAGCCGATTTTTTTGAAAACAGTTTTTCTGCAATAACTTTTGACCCAAGCCTTGTACGAGCTTACTTTTACCGGCATCGTGTTCCTCTCGTCAAGACGCATCGAATGAACTATAACTTGACCTTGAAAGGTCAACTTGAAAATTTGACCTCAGGTCAAGGTCATGACCTGACCGGAAAGGGTCATGTTGCATATCAGTCGATCCGTATCGTCGAGCTGAACACATCTAAGGCGTTTTCATCGCTCTAGCATGCCTCTATCAAAAGTTATTTGCGAAAAACTGTTAGATACCATTCGTGACCTAAGATGACCTCAGGGCATAAACAAGGGTCACGGACACCATTTTTAAGTTCAGTGTGTCTAAACCACTTGTAATTCGGTGTTTGGGAGTGTTTATAATGTTTTTCATCCAAAAGAGGCGCATTTCAATTTTCTCCCATTGACTTATAATGGGGAGGTCGCAAAATTGACCTGACCTTAGGTCATGGATATCAAAATTCTGAGATATACATTTTGTACATGCTATTGCTCTTAGCAATCGCTGAAAGTTTCAAAGCGATCGGTCACTCGGTGTAGCTATGACAGACATTGAAAGTTTTTATGAGGTGAGGTCACTTCAAGTGACCTGGTGACCTGACCTTGAATGACCTTGGTCTGAAATTTTCACAACATGTGTAGAATTGATGTATGATAAGGTGTACCAAAAACGGCGGCGCTCCGCGCCGCCGTTTTTGAGATATTCGCGAAAAACCACAAGGGGGGTGTTCAAACACCCCCCCCCAGCAGGGCGCGGGTTAACTTCACCCACCGATTTCATTCATTTAAAACAAACAGCATAAAACTGTAAAAATACCTCCTGATTTACCTTTGAGTTAGTGGCATATGGACAAATTTCTTTCGAAAATGAAAACTGGGCTTGTACGCTAGGCAGAGCAGTCCATCATACCATTCTCTTTGCGTTCACTGGGGTCGCAGGCTTCTTGCAATTTCCCGCGATCCAGACAAAACAAAAACTGCTTACATAAGGTAGCCACAGGGCCACTAACCAGTGATGGGCACTCTGTTTTAGATAGCCAACGCTGACCCAAATCTGATTACACGCGGGACCAATCTAGCCCAGAGGAGACCTACGGCAGAGCGAGAAGGTAAGTATCTTGGCGGTTAGTAGCAAGAACTCATGGAGTGAGAAACATTGCCAGGCGACGAAAAAATATATTGCGGACTATTAGACGGTCTGTCATCAGAGTGCTTTTATTAGCCAAGATATGGGTAGACCATAGGCCTCTGTACACCTACCCATAGACCTCTGTATGGGTAGACTAATAAGAGAACTTATCATAGTCTGCAAATCTAAGAAATAATGGAGCTAAAGTGCCAGAGTTTTTATCACTGCGAAAGCATAGTTCGGGAAAACTATATTTGAAAAGCAAAGAACGGGTTCTTGAATATATTGGAGGCGATATGGAGGCGCGTGCAGCAATGTTGTTGCCCTTTAAATCCATCTTATATTTGTCAGACTACATATAGTGTTATTTATTGTTATTGTCTCCACAATGGATCAAACAAAGCAAGGCGCTTCTTTTTAAAAGCATTTTGCTTTGTAAAATGATGTGCTATTTCTATAGCCGGACACAATAACGCCTTTTATGAAATCTAACTCGCTTTCAAGCATTCGCCTTTATTATATTTCTTATAAACATTCATATTTATTGGTGCCGTCCGTTTTTCAGGTGTTATGAATTTCACTGTTACATCCAGCAACGATGATTAAAAACCAAATATTTCGCTTCATCTTGCTCAAGGAAGATAAAAGCAGTGGCTAATACTTTTCTATAACGTCAAATAATGCCTCACCTTATTATTTTTAACAGCAAAACCAGTTTAAACAATTGCTAGCTAAGCATCAGGTACGTTTTCAGAATGAAAGAATAATTTTTCAGTGCAATACTTTTTCGGATCTCGGCTCTGATTGATGGCATAGCAAGGGCTGAGGCGGCTATACCGCCCACAAAACAACACCACACAAACCTAATCTACGTCGCCCAGTGGCAGTGACCCAGGACCAATCAATTGCTTTTATCGACGACTCTTCGGCACACAGTGCCGCGCGGCAGACTGGGGAGGAGCGCTCCAGCTACCGCACATATAGGAGCAAGTAGCCCTCCGGCTCCACCTCTCCCCCTTGTGACGTCAGAGGTGGGCCATTAGCGTCAGCTGGCGGTCGGACAGTGCAGGCCGACCGATCAAACACTCGACGGCCAATCGGCCACGTCGGCACCGCCTCCTTAAAGCGCCGCCACTACGCGAGGTGCGCCGGAATCCGCGGCGCGGGCTGGAAAAGAGCTGTAGAAAGCGGCGCTGTGCTCACACTGATGAAGGAATTGCGGGAAGCGGGACCCTATACGAAGGATGAGGTGGAAGTATGAAGATCGTTCATCGGAACTAGTGGAACAACTAGTGGAAAAGGCATTTGCTCTTTATGCGTGCCATGAAAAGTCAATCTCTTCGGTGTAATATCTACGAGTATAAAATATAAAATAAGTATAAAATAAGAATCGAAATAAAATAAGAATCGAGCCGAGCGATGTATTCGCACGGTGCTTCAAATACCTATCACTCGACGCTCGATGGTTATTGTTATGTTCGCGCCGGGCCGGGGGGGGGGTGTTTGAACACCCCCCTGCGGTTTTTCGCAGATATCTCAAAAATAGCGGCGCAGAGCGCCGCCGTCTTTTCCACACCTGTTGGTGCATCTGTTCCGCACATGTTGTGAGAATTTCAGACCCAGGTCGCCTTAGGTCAGGTCACCAGGTCAAGCCAAGTGACTTCACCTCAGAAAAAATAAGAATGCTCGTCATAGCTACACCGATTGATCGACTGCCTTGAAACTTTCAGCGATTGATGAGAGTAACATTATCTATAAAATGTCTATCTCGGAATTTTGATATCGGTGACCTAAGGTCAGGTCAATTTTGCGGCCTCCATTACCTAGGTATAAGTCAATTGGAGAAAATTGAAAAGCGTCTGTTTTGCACGAACGCTATTCCAGACACTCTCAAACATCAAAATGTAGGTAAAATTGACACACTGAACCGGAAAATGACAACTGTGACCCCTCGTTATGTCCTCGAGGTCATCTCAGGTCACGAACAGAATCTAACAGTTTTTCGCTAATACCTTCTGATGGAGGCGTGCTAGAGCGCTGAAAACGCTTTAGATGTGTTCGGCTCGACGTTGCGGATCGACTGATATGCAACATGACCTTTTCCGGTCAGGTCATGACCTTGACCTGAGGTCAAATTTTCAAGTTCACCTTTCAAGGTCAAATTATAGTTCATTCGACGCGTCTCGACGAGAGGAACACGATGCTGGCAAAAGTAATGTCATGGCTCTTTGAGTCAAAAGTTATTGCCGAAAAAAAAAACGTTTTTCGTAAAATCGGCTATTTTTGGAGTTTTTGCCCGAGGCTAAACCGTTGACCTGAGGTCAAATCTGAGAACATTACTCAGAAAGGTCTGTAAAAGGGCTATCGAATGCGCTTTTCCGCGGCGCTGTGGCTCTATCGGTTCTCAAGATAGCCGTTGGCAGTTTCCAAAATGTTGAAATAGTCAACATTTTACCTTTGGTGACCTCTGGACTCTGGTGACCTGACCTTTGACCTGACCCAAAAAATGATCGAAGTGTTTTCGTCCTTATTTTGGACGTTCTTTCGATTGCCGCTTACTGCGTGTCGCTACGTGGCCCAGGAGCCGAGTTAGAAGGGGGGGGGGGTGTTCAGACGCCCCCCCCCCCGGCCCGGCGCGGAATCTCAGAGCACCGGCCCGGCGCGGGTTTACCAAAAAGCAGAAAGAGAGTCGCCAAGAGATAATCGGACACTCCGACGAATGAATGGCACACACCTCTGGGGCTCTGGGCAGGGGGAATAGGTACGGTGGATGCCATCATTTGCCGGCACACTCAGAAAGGACTAAGTTGCACAGCGGTAATAGGTTTACATCAGCAAAGTTTCTTACTTCCTAAAACACCTGGACTCAGTCCTAGATCGAATGTCACTCAAACTGAAATTTTAATCACTTTTGGAAGCGGACGAGAAGTAAACATTACATGGACTGCAAAGGACTGGTTCTCAATAAGTTTTGTGCAATTGGGGAACTACATGGACTGTGTGTGAAAGGAGTTGTCAAGTTGTCGCTTGGCATAATTTTGCTGTAAATGTGTTTACCCGTTTGATATTTGTGGGGCTTAGGCATTTACTTATAATCTCATGCAGAAATATGTTCTTGCTTTGCTAGTCTATCTTTTCTCATGACTTGGACGCTCCAACCAGAAGCATGAAGGGGAAAATATAAATGAAAACGAAATCTAAAAGGCAACCAAAATATCACACTTGATGGTGTCTTTGTGCAGTTGCTCTGATGTTAAACGTATACGTACACGTATACATATATCTAACGTATATGGTTCGGGGCCGCCGAATCAGTTATAGCCTGAGCCGGTGTGGCTTAGACCGGCAGAGAGGTCACCCGGTGGATGAAGTTCAACTCGAGTTCCGCGCTGCTGTGCGACTCTTCCGCTGAGCTGCCAGTGAAGCTGAGCACTTAGCAGCGCAACTGAACGTGGCAGCGTACGCACAGGGTTAACAGGAATGATTACCGGCCGTAAACACTTTAACGCTTGACTAACAGTTCCAAGAGCGGTTCGTTTGAGAATTTAATGTAAGCGGACTACGGAATGGAGTCGAATGCAAACTCTGCCCGCTGGCTGAATGTGGGGTTTCAGCGGAACTTAACCCGGCAGTTGCTGGGGTATTTCGCCACCCACCGTTTCCTGGGGGGGGGGGGCGTTAAACGTCCCCAGCCGATAACTCGAGAACCAATAGGCGCAGCGAAACGCACGAGGCG
This sequence comes from Amphibalanus amphitrite, assembly GCF_019059575.1. Taxonomy (NCBI): domain Eukaryota; kingdom Metazoa; phylum Arthropoda; class Thecostraca; order Balanomorpha; family Balanidae; genus Amphibalanus; species Amphibalanus amphitrite. The sequence goes on along the minus strand of NW_024883141.1, from coordinate 14,078 downwards.
GCAAACGAAAGAACGCGACGAGACGCTTCAGATGAGTACTTTAAAGTTGAATTTTGAGGTCAAAGGTGGGGTCAAGGTCAGGTCAAACACCTGAAATCGGGCTTTCAGTAGCATGGACTTCAGGACTTCGCAATTGGCGCCTCTCGTCATTAACTCTGTCAAAACGGTGCACAATCCACCATATAAGGCCTACAAGAGTGTCAGCTCCATGTAGAGGTCAGTCAAGCATAGGTCAGGGTCAAGGTCAGGTCAACCGGGTAGGCAAACATCCCCGAAAATCAATACTGATATTCGCAGCCTGTGACACATGTTTTATGAGTAATTTTGGGCGTAGAACACGATGGTGACATTCATTTTATCATATGTGTACGTGTTTGGCCCAAAAAGTTAAATTTAAAAAATGTATGTATCATGGTGGTGAAGTAGTCACGAGAAGTTGCCGAGATTCAGTTCAAGATTTTGGAAAATGCGGAACGATAATCAATAATCGAAGATAGCCATTTGATTGTTCATGGTATTGGCAGTCTAATGGCGTTTACGGCATGTCTGTATGTCTATTCTGTGATTTTATATGATTTTTTGAACATATGCCGTTTTTGGTCGAAAACTCAGAAATCATGACGTCACTAAAACCTCGATATCTCAAAAATTTCAAATCGATTTTTTTGAAACTTTGTCACAATAAACTTCAATCAATTCTCTAAAAGTACTCAAATTTGGCGTGCCTGCGGCGCGCCGTTTTTATGCTATGGCCCTGCGAAAAAAGTGGGGGCGTTTATCCCGCGAGTTGCTGGGGTGGGGGCGTTAAACGCCCCCACTTTTTTCGCCGGACCATAGCATAAAAACGGCGCGCCGCAGGCGCGCCAAATTTTGGGTACCTGTAGGGAATTGATTGAAGTTTATTGTGACAAAGTTTTTAAAAAATCGGTCGGAAAATTTTTGAGATATCGAGGTTTTAGTGACGTCATGATTTCTGAGTTTTCGACCAAAAACGGCATATCTTCAAAAAATCATATAAAATCACAAAAAAGACATACAGACATGCCGTAAACGCCATTAGACTGCCAATACCATGATCAATCAAATGGCTATCTTCGATTATTGATTATCGTTCCGCATTTTCCATAATCTTGAACTGAATCTTGGCAATTTTTCGTGACAACTTCACGACCATGATACATGAATTTCTTAAATTGAACTTTTTGAGCCAAACACGTACACATATGATAAAATGAATGTTACCATCGTGTTCTACGCCCCAAATTACCTATAAAACATGTGTCACAGGCTGCGAATATCAGTTTTGATTTTCGGGGATATGTGCATACCCGGTTGACCTGACCTTGACCCTGACCTATGCTTGACTGACCCCTACATGGAGCTGACACTCTTGTAGGCCTTATAAGATGGATTGTGCACCGTTTTCACAGAGTTTATGGCGAGAGTCGCCCACTGCGAAGTCCTGAAGTCCATGCTACTGAAAGCCCGATTTCAGGTGTTTGACCTGACCTTTACCCGACCTGTGACCTCAAAATTCAACTTTAAAGTACTCATCTGAAGCGTCTCGTCGCGCTCTTTCGTTTGCCGCCTCGTGCGTTTCGCTGCGCCTATTGGTTCTCGAGTTATCGGCTGGGGACGTTTAACGCCCCCCCCCCCCCCCAGCAAACGGTGGGTGGCGAAATACCCCAGCAACTGCCGGGTTAACGCCCCCCCCCCCCCCCCAGCAACTCGCGGGTTAACTCCTTTGCTAGTGGCTAATGTTGATGCAGCTCCCTATGATGATGAATGCTATGTTCTGTTTTCTTTGAAATGGAAACTAACAGAAGATTATCAACTATATATAGTGGCTGTTTGTAAAAGGGTGGCTCGTGTTTTTCCTTCATTAATAGAATTGCAACTAAACGAGAATACGATTTCATCCACTTTATTTGAAAACAACAGCCACAAAAGAAAGGAGCATTTATAAGGGGCATAATCATTAACAGAATAATATGTCTCGAGAGGCGTCTTCATCAAATCTTTTGGTGAAGAGTTCTTTCATCAAACCTCAAAAGAGCGCGGATTTCTAGAGAGGAAGTAATCTGGACACGAATCTTACACATCACTTCCTTATGTGCTCGGCTCAACGATAATTCACTGCTGGCTTCCACGTTCCTGTAACTCGCCTAATGAAACGGAAGCCCACCGTGTGGCCGTTTTTCGTCATTTTCCTTACGTCATCAGCATTCCCACGCGCAGCATCCTGCAGGTATTCCCCTATTGACTGGCGCAAAGTGCGGGATACGTGTCGTCGGAGTGATATTGAGAGCCATGGCGCTATTCAGCGCCTTTGGGAGTCCCTCCCCTCCCCTCCCTTCCTCCCGAGGCGGGGAGGGGGGGGGGAGACCATGCGGCCGTGCTCTTCGGGATAGCCGCGAGATGCGGGCCGGCCAAAAGAAATTCAATACGAAAGTACAACAGAAAGCAACGCAACTTGCTGGAAAAAAAAGAAATAAAGTAAGAGCGGCTGCAGTTCACTTAGATGAAAAGACAACTCCTTTCTTCAGCTAAGTCTAGACCTATCACAAGAACAAGAGGAAAGGAGAGTGGCTGAAGCTTACGTAACGGAAAAGAAAGCACCCTCGACAGTGTCACGACCAATCACACCAGAAGCCGCGCCGCGGACTGGCCGCGGTCCGCTTGTGCAGTGTGTCCACCGTTTTTGTTACACCGCTCCGCCGTTGTCGTTAGCGACTTGTCACCGACCGGTCACGATAAAATACGAGCTCTCAAAGGCTGAGCGCCAGCGAAATAGAAAAGAGGGAGTCTAAAGTGTTAAGCGATAACTGAGCTAAGTGGCTTTGTGATCCGAGTTAAACTTGGATGGACGTTGGCATCCCAGGGCCCAATCTTACCAAATGCCGTGAATGCGCATTTACGGCATTTGGTAACATTCAGAACTATTTCACTTTCACTTATTCATTCGTTCAGGCAACATTCAAAATCATTCACGCTAAAAAAATCATTGGACAAGAATAGCTGGATGTAAATAAAAAGGATATCTTTGATATCAGTGCCGTTAACTCCGGCCAGTGCTGCCAAATCCTATTCACGGCATTGGTAAGATTGGGCCCAGGACAGTTTTGATTTGTTCGCTGTCAATACGAGATGCACAGTCGGGAAATCAATCGTAACATTAGTAAACAAATATCGGTCCTCAGACCTCTTCCCATGCGGGTTTCATCCCTCGACGCCTCTGGAAAAAGTTGCCAATCTCTGTTCCAAATAATCAAATGGAACAAGGATCATGTACCTGTGCCCGCGGGTGGCGCCGCGCACCGGCTCTATTCTCCAGCATGTAACTAGGATATTAGGCATTACCGAGGCCGGTATCGGATGAAACGATACCGAAAAACTAACGCCCGCAGGATATTGCATGACGTTCATGATATAGTTCGTTTTTCTTAAGTTTGCCCCTCACTGTAAACGTCTTTTTGAACATAGCACGAGAATTGCTAGCTGAATTACTGAGAAAACTGGTTGGCGCACACTGATTTGGCAAGATTTCACAGACGATCAATTTCATCAAATTTATTTACTATTTCACAGACTCGTATATCGTACCTATTTGCCAATACCTACAGCCCCACAGGGATAGGCGACTTCTCAGGAATTATGTCTGAACTATTAAATAAATGGCACGGCGCTTAACATAACGTTAAATCGTCGGTGTTCAAAACTTATTTTTGAAAATATTATTCATATCTACAATACAATGTGCGCTAACCAGTTTTCTCAGTAATTCAGCTAGCAATTCTCGTGCTGTGTTCAAAGAGACGTTTACAATGAGGGGCAAACTTAAGAAAAACGAACTATAGCCTTGGTGTCAGAGCAGTCAATATCGTACATTGATGGCAGCAAAATAATATTGTCCTCAGGTGACGAACACGTGCCCGTGTTTTTATTAAAAAAAAAAAAACTGTAATTAATGCCCTTTGGTCTCTTGCCCGAAGTAAGAGAAAGTCGAGTTGACTAGGACAGAAAATAATCAATCAAATGTGCAATACTATATCAATCCATGTTGTATTTGGAAGTATTGTTGGCATCTTCAATAATTAGCTGTCATGGATACACTAAAAAGTGCCCTATGTAGTGCTGGCTAACATGGTCACATGTTAGTTATGTTTGGATGCCATGAAGTCGAAAATATATAAATGAAGTATGATATGAAATGAAGTTTGCAAGGCATCATATGAGCGCAAGGCAGAGCTGATGCTTTGAGACCATGATATTAACGCAAAATCTCATGTTCAGCATAGTCAGCTCGCGTGCAACTTCAAACATGTTGAGCACATTGACATGAAAGAATAAAGAACTCAGTAGCGGCGGAAGACCTTCAAACGCGCGGGGCTGGGGGGAGGGGTAAATTTTACCCCCCCCCCCCTGTTATCTCCCGAACTAATGGTCCGATTTGGAAAATTCAAACGCCAATCGAAAGATCTCATCACGAACAACTAAAAAAAATGTACTTAATTTTAAGTTTGAGGTCAAGGTCAAGGTCAGGTGAAGGGTACAAATTGCAAGTTCCTACAGTATCGGCCTTGCACCGTAGTTGCCGAAGAATGGAGTCATGGACTGAGACTGATCGCCCAAAACGTGTTCTTGGGCTACCAAGACAATATTCGTTGCATACAATATCATTCAGAGGTCAAGGTCAAGGTCAGGTCAGGTCAGGTCAGGTCACCAAAAACAAAATATAGAAAAGGGGATGTGCGACACATGTTTCATGGGTCATTTTACTCATAGAATTCAATAGGCACACTCAATAAGTGATATGGACCACCTCTGGAAGAATTTCAGGTCGAGGTCAGGTCAAGGTCAGGTCAAGTGAGGTCAAATTTTGAAGTTGGTTGTTAAGGCCTAAAAAGATGTCTATCTGATGCAGTTTTTCACGGCGAATCGAATTTTGCTATTTTTGGTTCCGTACGACGTCTAGAACTTCCAAAAAAGTCATTTTTCAAAATTTTTGTGTGTCGTGACGTCATACAATTTTGAATAACTCTCACATTTTTGAGCCGATTCTTCTAAAACCTGGTATGTAGGTGCACAAAGACCAGTTCTTTGACATATATTCCGTTTTTTTTTATATACTAAAAATTTTGGATTTTATAGTCATTTTCCAAAAAAAGTCAGTTTTTTGACAAAAAATTGGGCCAAAATCCAAAATTTTCAAAAAACCGAGATAGCCATTTGATAGACAAAGTAGAATTACGTATATCCTTTTTTGTTACGTCTTGATTCCTTTAAAAATGAAGATGTTAGCGGCGTTTGAACTTTTGCCATTTTTGAGGCGAAAATGGCGAACTTGACGTCACTAAAACGTCAATTTCTCAAAAATTTCCGACAGATTTCGCTCAAATTTTCAGGGAACGTGTCAAATTGATGTAACAAAAGGGACTGAAAGTTTGGCGGCGCTGCGCGCCGCCGTTTTTGAGATATTGCAAAAATTCGCGAGAGGGGTTAAATTTACCCCCCAGCCCCGCGCGGGTTAAGAGGGGCACTGTCAACTTTTGGTCCCATTCTTTCCATGCAACGACCATAGGGCTAATGTTAAAATGTCAAAATCAAAGGGGGGCACGGTGCTCCGGTGCCCTCCCCGTTCCGCCGCCTATGAAAGAACTACTCATGCATCAAGACACATTCATGCAATCGTAATCTTTTTCATTTTGTCGGCCAATATGAGGCTCTGCGACCAACGAAGACCTCGATCGCCAACATCATGTAGCGAGTGATCACGTCCCTGATAACTGCAGGCCAGGGGACCATTTAGGCGTTTAATCCCCACAAATGGCTATTCATCGGAAGCTGTTGATCCTGTCGGATATTCACAAGCACTCGAGCGTGCTTCCTGCGATCCGCTCGGCAATATTCGCGACTGGATTTTAGTCCATGCCAAGGAGACTGAATATGCACGTTGACTGCGACTGAAGGTCAATAGGATGTCCAGACTGATGGCGAACCTGTGGCATGATCGTGATAATGAAACTGACAGCGAAAAGCGTCAGATGGGGCAGAAGTAGGGCCAGTAGCCTCTATAAGAATAAATAACTTTCTTCATGTAAGGCGTTTAGTTGTCTTCCTGCATTGGCTGCACTACCTGGAACCAGCAAACTACGCCACATAATGCATGTTCTTATAAACTAAATCTATCCCCACTTCATCCTATGCTCTGCATCCAATAATCTTTCAATGAAAAGTAGGCTTGGGCAATTAAAAAAAAAAACGTTGAAAAAAGAGTGTTCGCTTGGCCATTGTTAGATGATTAAACCGACAAAACAATTAGGCAGCATATTTCGCTCTGATGCCGATTCCAAGATATTTTCATCGTATTTTCTGTTTTCTTTTTTCATCTCTTACTTGCACATGTACTTACTACAGATGACTTTAATTTTGGATCTCGCACTTTCTGTTTAAAAGCTTCTCAAAAAACTATCGTCTAATGCGCTTCCGAGCCTCCTCAACAGCACAACACCAAGATTCGCCCTCCACCTACTGATCGCCACCCACACGGCCAAAACCAGGGAAGGGCGGGTCGGAGGTCGTTATTGTTAATTGACGACTGCGGCTGCGAAGGAGAGGCGATGGAGGCCGGTTCAGATGAATATTTCCGCTGATTCTCGGACCAGCACGTGATCTGCCGACGCCCCCGGGCCTCCAGGCGGCAAATGTCAGAGACGCGGCTAAAAGCGGCCCGAGTTCGCGATTCTAACGTCCCGTTTGGAGCCGCGGGCCCAGCGAAACTTGGCTCGTGCTTTCGACTGATGCGATTGAGCGAATCGATGTGCCAAGGGCTGTGACGTGATTCCGGCTCGTTTACCTTAGTTAATAACTTGCTACCAACGGTGGAACTTTGCATACTAACGAATTTCAGCTGGATGTGATACCCTCAGTTCGGTGCGAGAAAGAAAACCAATCATGAAAATGACAACCCGAATATGTCTAGCACACCAAACCAACTAAGCTTGTCATATCAGTTTTAAGTGTAGAAGTATGCATACATCGGATCCAGTGATATGATCCACGATACAAATAGTTATTTTGGAATACCGGCTATCGGCTTTCCCGCTCCACGCTTCCAATTATGATTAAACAAAACACGAAATTGCACATAGAATCTGACACTTCCACCAAGGACATCACAGTACGGATCTATCGCCCCAATTTCCATCGCATCGGTGCAATATCCAGCGCTGGTTATTGCACACACCCCTCTGATCCGGACCTCAGTAATACCTAACATCCTGGCTGTGCGTGCCAGAGAACAACGCCGATGATATCCTACGGGGCGGTGTCACCGGACGCATTCTCACGAGGGCGGCTGCGAATTCATCTGCTCGTAAAAGACAAGCATGTCGACGGCTCTAAAAAGATTAGAGGATGTCGCACGCACTTAATATTAAACCTGCCTCCCGGATGGTGGCTCTGGTCTAGCAGGATGTGACTCTAGCGAAAACAAGCTCATTTCCTCGGCGACTTCAGTTCGCTAATGATATTATTTCCATCCATTTAAACTGGCATTAGTGTTTTGCAAAAGCAGGCATTTGATAGCCACCAAGCGAGGTCTCAGCTTCTAGCTCGCGTCTCGGTGAGGTTTTCCGATTTCCAGTGCCGCAGTCGCGCACAGTTTTATGCAGCTGCCAGTAACAGATCAAATTGTTCATTCTGACCAGCTCCACAAAATATATGTACGGCCATGCTTGCCATGACCTGGAAGCCACAAATGTCAACATTTGTGATTTTTAACTTTGACCTGACGTTGGCCTGACCTCAGGCTCTCTGAAAAAAATGTGTTACAGTTTGCCTGACTGCAAGCTTTTAGTTCACCGTTCCTTTCGTCCTATGTACGGCCATTCACCCGGAAAAAGACGGGAGTATTTTTGTCCCTCCTTCCCCAATTGTTGCAGTAATGCGTAGGGTGACACCAGCAACTGCGGCGCCAAGTCATCATTCATCTCACTTATACATGGCGTGCAACTCAATCTCCAGACCAATGCGACGTCAAATCATTTGTCAGAGCTCAGAGGTTCCAGGTCGCTGGATACGTCAGCGAAGTCGTTAATCACAATCATTTGATCATAATGGAATGATCGGTGACCCATCCTTAGCTCTAATTGCTTCTCTAATTCGGAAGGCGATAGCTAATTAAAGCAGCGTCTTGTCCTAGCTGACTAATACGTCCCATATATGTAAAACTCTTCGATTTTCTTGATATTCAGGTCATTGGTCCCATCCATAGTTCAATCTCAGCTAACAATTTTCAGTTTTACTGTTCCGCTTGAAATCGCCTGGACTCATAGTTTCAAAAGCTTGTGCAAAATCCAGATCCTAAGATCCTCGATCCTGGTTTGTAGCCAGATTCTAACATTATAGGTCAAAACTAATTTTCCCGAGGATCTAATGAGATCATAGATCATAACCTACAGGTTGGCTCGAGTTTCCCTTCGACCAAAAGATCCAACACCCGGATTGGCTGGTACACTATCCCGCGCGGGGCTGGGGGGGGGTAAATTTTACCCCCCCCCCCCATCGTGAATTTTTGCAATATCTCAAAAACGGCCGCCGCCGAACTTTCAGTAACTTTTCTTACATCAATTTGACACGTTCCCTGAAAATTTGAGCGAAATCCGTCGGAAAATTTTTGAGAAATTGACGTTTTAGTGACGTCATGTTCGCCATTTTCGCCTCAAAACGGCAAAATTTCAAACGCCGCTTACATCTTCATTTTTAAAGGAATCAAGACGTACCAAAAAAAGGTTATACGTAATTCTACTTTGTCTATCAAATGGCTATCTCAGTTTTTTGAAAATTTTGGATTTTGGTCCAATTTTTTTTCTAAAAAAATTGACTTTTTTGGGAAAATAATTATAAAATCCAAAATTTTGAGTGTATCGAAAAAAGCGGAATATATGTCAGAGAAGTGGTCCATGTGCACATACATACCAATTTTTAGAAGAATCGGCTAAAAAATGTGAGTTATTAAAATTTTATAACGTCACGACACACAAAAAAAAATTGAAAAAAATGATTTTTTGGAAGTTCTAGACCTCGTACAGAAATAAAAATAGCACCATTCGATTCGCCGTGAAAAACTGCTTCAGATAGACACCTTTTAGGCCTTAAGAACCAACTTCAAAATTTGACCTCACTTGACCTGACCTTGACCTGACGTCGACCTGAAATTCATCCAGAGGTGGTCTATATCACTTATTGAGTGTGCCTATTGAATTCTATGAGTAAAATGACCCATAAAACATGTGTCGCACATGCCCTTTTCTATATTTTGTTTTTGGTGACCTGACCTGACCTGACCTGACCTTGACCTTGACCTTTGGATGATATCGTATGCAACGAGTATTGTCTTGGTAGCCTAAGAACACGTTTTGGGCAATCAGTCTCAGTCCATGACTCCATTCTTCGGCAACTACGGTGCGAGGCCGATACTGTAGAAACTTGCAATTTGTACCCTTGACCTGACCTTGATCTTGACCTCAAACTTCAAACTAAGTACATGTTTTTAGTTGTTCGTGATGAGATCTTTCGATTGGCGTTTGAATTTTCCAAATCGGACCATTAGTTCGGGAGATAAAAGGGGGGGGGGTAAAATTTACCCCCCCCCCAGCCCCGCGCGTTCGGCTGGAGACCCCAGCCCCGCGCGGGCTATTTAACTGCTTGTCACTGTCGTGCATTGAAGCATCAGACAGAAAATCGGGCCAACTACCAATGATTCGTTTTCACCTCAGCTCTGCCTCTGTCGTTTCCAGAATATGTCGCTCACCTTCCCCTGAGGGACACTCCGGCTGCTGACGGGCGCAGCGGACGGGGAAGGCCCAAGCACCGCTCTGGGAGCACAGCTGAGTCCGAGCACTCCTCTGGGAACGCTGCTAGGGTACAGGCAGGGGGCGACGACAGTGTTACCTGCCGTCGGGACCGTCACCGTTGGATGGACGAGGAAGGTCTGTATGACCTCATCAGGTGATGGGAGCCCGAGTGACGTCATCAATGGACGGAGACCATGTGACGTCATGGGTGGATGACGTCCGTGTGACGTCATCAATGGACGGGTATTTATGACGTCACCAATGGACGGAGCCAGTGTAACGTCATGATATGATGGCGCCCGTGTAACATCATAAAATGAATGGAGACTCATGTGAGGTCATTAGTGTTTGAAGACCATTTGGCATTTGAAGTCATCAATAGATCATTTGCCCCTCCTAATCGTAAGGCACAAACAGCGAGCATGCATATTATTAGCCCCTGAGGCCTCTTGCACCAAAATCCTCTTGCACCAATGCTTGGATTATTTTGCATCGTATACCCAGTCCAAGTCTCAAATGTAACAATTTGCGTGCAAAATTTAGCAAGCATATGTAGCATTATGTATTGGGCTATTGCAAATAAATTCACCACCATTAGATTAGCTTATTCTGAAACCGGTTTTTCGATTTTACCTAGCTAGGTAGTTTGGTGCAAGAGGCCTCTGACCAGTTGCGACCAAATGTGATGCATTGTACAATCTACCTGTATGTGTGAAAATGTAAGTCTCTGGTGCAAAGTTATATAAGCCATCCGGCACTATTCATCGTATCACTCACAAAGGCCTCACAGCTGCCTCTCATTTTTGTAGCTGCCTCTCATTTTCTACTGTGACGCCCATTATAGTATCTGGTTTGTAGAATTAATGGTATAATAACAATAATAACTATACACGACCAGTGCCTGTTGATCAGAGTGGAAATTACATAGTACCATCATACACCATATTTTGCTGGTATTGTCGGCAGACTTGTTAAGCATCAGAGCGATTGGGTAGATCCTAATCAAAAGCACAATTGTGTAATTGTTTATATATAGGTCCAGCCATGATTACGGAGAGATCCGAAATGCAACTTCATAATATGATACCGGAGTTCTATAGCCTTGATACCGTTGGTGACCTATTCTTTACGAATGGTGTAAAGTCAGTATAAATTAAAACGAGTTATGTAACATAAAAATGGCTACCTTGTCGACTTTATTGAATGGGATCAGCATGGAGCGAGCTAAGCAGTTATCCAAGCAAGCTACATGAAATAAATCTTAACATAATGCTAAGAGTAAAACAGATCTAGCTCATACAAAAACTGAGAGATCGTTCGTGCATATATGCTGATAGAGATACGTCACAATTGTAATGAACCATGGCTCACGGATGGAGCTCATATAAACGGGTGAGCACTTAACGGATAGGAAGATAGACGCTAAATGATGGGTAAGTCATGTAGATGGATATATTTCACCTTTCCACTGAACAAGGTTCTTGGAGCTAATTCAGCCAACACGGACTCCAGAGTCGCCTCCAGCTGCTATTGATGATGACACAGAAACATCATCTGTTCTCGTCAACCGTCATTAGAACTATTGACAGAATGTCGCCCCAAATGCATCACACAGAAAGTGCAAATAAGGCGATTTGTGGGGTGTAAATGGAGAATCAATCGCCAAGAAAGCAACTAATGCACAGCATCGCGGCTTGATTACTTATATTAACCTGGTAGCTCAGATATATTGAGACTTACTGAATCATAAACCATACAAATGCACCGGCTAATCAGTTGCCAATTGAGCACAAATTCAGGAAATGATTTAGAGATGAGATGAATTAGCTCGAGTATGCGAGCCTAGAAGGAATTTCAATTCATTCAATATTTTGCTTGGCAATAACGCCTCATGTCTCGACGATTTTTACACAAAGCTAACCTCTAGCTTGCAACCATATCAGACACGTTTATTGCCCAGTATATGTATGTATTGGTTCGCTACAGAGGTGTCAATTGGATACTACATTTTGTTATACCAATAATAAACCAATACCAATTTGATATTTGGTATTGGTGCCCCTAGCGTGTCAGGAAGATTGTTCATGGTTAAATGAATCATTATTAAGGGTGCGATGTTAATGTTAAGTCAATGGGAGGTGAAAAACCGCAATATCTTGAAAACCGATAGAGATATTAGCCTCAAATTTGGAATGTACCTGCTCCATGGGTATACAAAGCCTACTTTGGACAAGTTGTTTGATTCCGTGCAATATTCACGTTGATATTGCACGATAAAGGTGGAAAAACTGAAAAATTTGAGCCGAAATTCACTAAATGTCATTCAAACTAGGCGCAAAAAATGAATGGCACCCGCATCTCCTCAAAGTGGACAACAATTCTATGTACTCCGATTTTCCATTTTCTTTTTGCAATGTTGCAAAAAATGAAAGTAAAACTTTGCTCATCTTTCATTTTTTGTGTGAGGCATAAAATAAAAAACCGGCTACATAGAAATGTGCAGAGAACATTTCTTCACACGAAAATGAAGTTTACTTTTCAGAAATATCTGAACTGTGACTGGAATTAAGCCCGATTCTTATCCACTTTTTGACGGTTTTGTTGGTTCAAGGAAGTGCCGCTAGATGTCGTATGGGTCTCCGCCTCGGTCCCTGCCGTTCCCCCATGTAATAAAACCCGCGAGTCGCGCCGAACGGCGGGGAGGGACTGTCAACACACGGTGATTTACGGTCTGGGGTTCCCGCGTGCGCCGGTGGCCGTGAAACTCTGCCGGAACAGAAGCGAACTCGGGGTTGTCGGAGGAAAATACGGATGGTGGGTGGATTGAATGAGATTGGTGGATTTTATATAAGTAGTATATCGATACACAGGTTACCAACTACCAACCTTGGCGCCTATACTTTACCTTCTCCCCTAAATAAACATGGGTATTGCATGTGAACTGTGATGGCATGCTTGAATTTGATTGTGGCCAGTCTGTCTATACATCAGTAATATTACCGGGCTTCTCAAAAAAGTTAGACGGTTTTCTTTTGCGAATAGAGGACCCCTAACAACATTTAAGCAAAATTAATGCACGTGGAAAAACGGAGAATTTTTAGTAGATTTATATGACACCATGGTTTGAGCTTAAAAAATGAAGCCGTGGTCTTAGGAAGTAAAAGCAAAACTCGTGAAATTATGCTTTCCCAGACTAAGTCGGTCGGTTCGACACCACGGAAGATCCGCAAACACTTTAGGGCAAAGAGAGCAACATCTTGAAACAAAATTTTCAGTGGCGCGGGAACCGGGGGGGCGAGGGGGGGCTGAGCCCCCCCAGCTTTTCGGCTGGGGGGGGCTCGTAATGTATTTGAGCCCCCCCAGCTGGAGGAATCGAAATCGGAAATCTACCAACATAATTTCATAGATTCATACATAGGCGTGGGAACCGGGGGAGGGGGCAGTGGGGGAAGCTTGCCCCCACAACTCTGCGGCCGTGGGGGCGGTGCCCCACAACGTTTCATGAGGCCAGGAACCGTTGGGCAGCTTGTCCTCCCCAAATTAGGGGTTGTGGGTCACAAAGGAAGAAAGCATGTAAGTGAAAAATCCACCTATTTCACTGGCTCGGCAACTCATTTGGCAGATTAAAACCTTTACTCCAGGTTACCAAAATGGTAGTTTCTTCACTCAGCTGAGACGGAATACCTCACTTTTTGAAAATATTTTCGTGTTTTTTTTTTTTTGTTGAAAAGGCCAAGGTCTGAAAAATAAGTGGCCTAAAACCGGTGAGAAAACTAGATTTGGGGGTACCCTAGTTGATCTCTATTATGGTTCAGCCCCCCCCAGTCTGGAAGAAGTTCCCGCGCCACTGAAAATTTTCCACATTATTGACAAGTTTCTGGCTCGAGGAAGTGTTAACAATAGTTCACGCAATTCAAGGAACACAGCGGCGGCCATAAACCCAATCAAGGCTCACGGCGAACACCACTCGTGTGAGAGATGCGCTACTCAGACTGTCAATGGTCAGCGATATTGGGTGGCTCTGGCGACATTTTGGAGGGTTCTGTAATATCGGGATGAGCAGAGATCCGGAAACGCTTAAGATCCAATGGTTCCAGCAGGACGGTGCCACGCCAATAATGCTAAAGAAAACCGGGAGGGCTGTGGAGCGCTTCGGGGCAGCACGTGATCTCGAGGTTCGAGACACGCCCGTGGTCGGCGAATTCTCCGAACGTAACCCCA
>NW_024883140.1:0-132378 GCF_019059575.1 Amphibalanus amphitrite | reverse complement strand
AAATGTCTCGTTCAAGCAACTTGTTCTATCGATTGTGCGCTACGGTATGCAGTGTACGGCTCCTGTACGGACGCAGCTCCACGTGTGCAGAAGATTGTGAACTTTTGCACACGGGTCGTGACCGTAAGGAAGAAGAAGAAACGACCATGTGTCCGGAGCTATACGGCAGCTGGGGTGGTTCACAGCTAAACAGCTGGCATCGTACACGCAGTATATGCCGTCGAGAGTGTGTGATTGTGTCCGGTCAGCCCGAGTATTTAAGACAGACCATCGGACCAGAGCCTGCCAGCCGGCACCAGCACCAAACGAGACGAGCGATTCGTTCACCTCCCCGCTATTCGCACAGAGTCTGGGAGACGACGTCTTTGTTACCGAGGTGGTGTCGCTGATGAATGACCATGCGCATAGAGCCCGGCATGCCGGCATTTATTTAAGGCTTGAGGAGGGCTACTATGTCGCTATAGGCTGCTGAATGTAGCACAGATGTGTCCGAGTCTGATGGTCATTTCGATGTGTTTGTATATTGTGGTCATGGATGTGATTGATGTGATTGTGTGCGTGTGTCATACTTTTCCATTTGTTTTACCGTATGACGTGACTGAGCGAAAAGCCACCGCTTTGTGTGGACCTCATTCGAAACATCTGGAGTCTGGAGTCTGGAGAGGACCTGCGGGATAACAAAAAGAGGCGGGCTGTATTCCGACACATGCACGTAAAGTACCCAGATTATTATAATTGTTTTGCAAGAACTCACTCAACAGAAGGCGTAGAAAAAAGATGGACAGCAGAATGGGGCGGGATAGGCGGGGATGTATTTTTTCTCATGGTCAGGTAACGCCCGCGGTACCTGTATAATGACTCCAAGGCAATAAAGGGGAACTATGATATCGACGAGACCAGGGCCTCGTTTCATAAAAGGAATTACTTACGGCGTTCCGTCAATTATGCCAGATTTGGCGTATTTGATGCCAATTCCGTTTCACAAAGCCGGAGACCGGAGTAGTTCACGCCATCGAAATTACGGAGCTTCATTTACGGCAAATGCTCGATTCCGGATTCCTGTATGTTTGATGCAGTCTTGCAATGCAATCCAGCCATCAGCCATCCAAGAAACTTTGCGCGAGACGTTTTCTTGGATGGTTTTCTTGGATAGCTTGATTTCATCGAGGGCTTCTGTTTTAAAGAAAATTTGTAAGCTTTGCTGCACTGTTCAGTAATTAGAACTGCCAGTATTTCAGTACCCTAACGTGTAGTTAATGTTACTGTATTTTATTTATCATATTTCGGCCTTTTTTTAAGCAGATAACGAGCGATATTAAGAAACATACAGGAAATAATATCTAGGACTCTACCGCGACGAAATATTTCTATCTCGAGTTTTCAAAGAATTTCATGCACTCGGCCAAGGCCTCGTGCATGAAATCCTTTGAAAACTCTCGATAGAATATTTCGTTTTCGCGGTCGTCCAAGAATGTACCAATTGATGCCATTTGGGTTTCATAAAACGGCGTAATTAACACCAAATATTTTATCAAGTTCTTGATATCATGGTGTAAACTACGCACGAAAATGTTACGTGAATTTGAATTAATGTGAAGATTCGAAGCTAATTTTTGATATATTTTATAATGTTGAGCCCGGTGAGGAAGAAAGAACAACCAAAATGAGACAAAGAAACTGTATCTTCTGTACCAGTCGCTTTTTTTGCTGGCCACTATCGGAATTTTATTATTCGCCGCGCCGCGCCACTTACGTAGTTAGCACTTCTGCTTAGCTGGCTTTCTGCTGTTTTCAATATATTGATTTGATAAAGGATGGTCATCAATATCAAATTTTTTTCATAAATAATTTTTTTTAGATTTAAATTCAACTAATTGCTTTATAATTTCTCGTAAAAATCAGTGTTGACATGAAATTGTAATTTGTAGGACGCTGATAAATTACCGTCCTATTTCCATCGTTCCTGTCATGGCCAAGATTGTCGAGCGTGTGGTGCAGCGGCAGCTGTTTGCCTACATGTCCGACAATCACTCCTCTCTCCCAACACGGCTTCCGTCCCAATCATTCCACCGAGACCGCCCTTCTCACTGTCACTAACCGCATCCTTCACAACATGGACCGCAGTCAGCTGTCACTCCTATGCCTTTTGGACCAGTAAGTGTGTTTTGACGTTATACCCATCCTCTGCTCCTTACCAAACTTCAGCAGTACAACCATTGATCCTACCTGGTTTTCCGCCTATCTCTCCGCCATACTCAATCCGTCTCCATCGCTACCTCCTCCGGTGACAGGGTGGTCTCATCTCCCCTTCCTAACACCATGGGAGTCTTCCAAGGCTCATCCTTAGGTCCTCTCCTGTTCACCATCCTCTCCAACGACCTCAGCCTTCACGCGCCGGACGCTCATGTGACCCAGTACGCTGACGATACCCAAATCCTGATATCCGACTCCAAACGCAACCTTCCTTCCCTTATCCATCGCATGGAAACCACTCTCCAAGCCCTGTCATCATGGTTCCATGCCCATGGACTCAAGCTAAATGCATCCAAAACCGAAATCCTACTCCTTGGCACTCGTCAGAACACCCGCGGCCTATCCCCTGTCAGCGTACGGGTCGGTGGGGAGACCGTTCAGGAGAGCCCGTCCGTTAAAAACCTTGGCGTGCTTTTCGACCGTCACCTGACTTGGGACGACCACGTCAGTGCTGTTGTCCGTCAGTGTGTTGGCCTGATCGGTCTCCGCCACCTGAGGCATCTCCTCCCGCGGCATGTGATGCGCACGGTGGTTGACGGCCTGGTCCTCTCGCGCGTGAGGTACTGTATTGCGATTTATGGCTGTGGCACTTCCAAGAATGACGCTAGACTGATGAGCGTGGTTAACTTCGCCACCAGAGTCGTCACTGGCCTGCGGAAGTATGACCATGTGTCTCGCGCGCGGGAGGAGCTTGGTTTATCTCCCCTCGACTGATGTGTGACGTGTCCACCATGACTGTGGCTCAGAAGGCGATTGTGTGCGGGGAGCCCACGGACACCTCATCCCAGTTTGTGACATTTGTGGACTCACGTCAGCGCTGTGATCGTGGTACCCGGCAGGACCGGCGGCTGCGGCCCCACTCATGCGTACAGCCGCCGGCCAGCGGTCTTTTACCTACCGTGCCGCATCACTCCTGAACGAACTGCCTGCGAGCACATTGGAGCTGAACCCGGCACGCTTTAAGCGAGCAGTCAAGTCGGTGTGTGTGCAATAGGGGTGGGGAGGGTGGACGGGGTTAGCATTTTCTGACGTATGAGTGTTGTTTGACTGTGTGCCTGTTTTTACCCCTCAACCATATTTCCCGTTGATCGTTTTATCTTTTGACTTGTGACACAGAATAGCCACAATGAGTGATGTGGAGTTGTCAGCAATTGTCAATACAATGTCAATACAATTACGGTAACTACGCAAATGTGCTTAGTTACGGAGGTGTAAACAATTCCAGTTGTGGCTTTGTGAAACGGCTTCATTTGCGCTCCGTAGTTTGAAAGGGTGTGAATTACGGAAAGGTGTAAGTTACGGCAGAGCTTTATGAAACGAGGCCCAGGAGCGCAGAACAGTTTCGGTTCAGTTAACCCTCGCCCCGTTGGGGGGGGGGCATTTTGGCCCCCCTGTGGTTTTCCTAAATAGCAAGAAAACGGCGGCGCGCAGCGCCGCCAAATTTTCAGTTCCTTCCCGGGCATCAATTTGACACCTTCACACCAAATTTCAAGTCTTAGGTCACCTTAGGTCAGGAGTTATTGAGGTCAAAACTGAGGTCATGTTCGAGCAAAAATGAGCAAAAAACATGCAATCTTGAAACGCTCACCAAACCTACAGTTATCAAGCAATTTCAAAGTTCTTTATATGGTCTAGTAGACAAAAAACGGCTACAAAACTGCTATCTCGGATTTTCAAAATTTTGGGTTTTTGACCATAAAAAAATCAAGAAATTGATTTTTTTTCAGAAAAACTAAAAAATCCAAAATTTTTTCCGAATTTCGAAAAAACCGGAAAATATGTGATAGTCCCTGTGCTCTTCTATATACATACCAAATTTTAGATCGATATCTCGTTTTTTTGGCCAAGTTATAGCGAAAAAACTGTTCAAAAATGATGACGTCAAATTTTTGAACTTAATTTTTTAGCGATTCTAGACCACGTACGGCAAAACAAAGACCACCATTGAACTCCCCGTGACGAGCTGCATTGATTCGATACCCATTTTATGCAAAATATTAACTTTGAAATTTGACCTAATTTGACCTGACCTTGACCTGACCTTGACCTGACCTTGACCAAAACGTGACCTAAGCTGGCCCCAAAGGCTGCCTGACCCACATAATCGCATTCGTCATGTAAAATGGACCATAAAACATGTATCACACGACACTTTCATATTGTGACCCCCCGTGACCTGACCTCTGTGACCTGACCTGGTATCAGTGACCTCA
Source organism: Amphibalanus amphitrite (assembly GCF_019059575.1). Lineage (NCBI taxonomy): Eukaryota > Metazoa > Arthropoda > Thecostraca > Balanomorpha > Balanidae > Amphibalanus > Amphibalanus amphitrite. The sequence goes on along the minus strand of NW_024883140.1, from coordinate 127,912 downwards.
AATAGCAAAATATGTGTTTGAAGAACATTTCCCCATCAATGATTTTCAATGAAATGCATTTTACTCGATTTTACAACGCATTTCTTGAAATGCCTGTAAACGGTGAAAATTGGACCTTTGACCTGACCTGTGACGTCATCGGTTTGACCTAGGTCAATAAAATTGGGTCACAAGGTAGTTCCCTGATAGGGCTATCCAACACTGTTTGCCGCTTGTCGCTAGGTTGCGTGGTTCTCGAGATCTTAGGGGGGGGGGGCAAAATGCCCCCCCCCCAACGGGGCGCGTTGCTCGGCAGAGCCCAACGGGGCGCGGGTTAAACAGTAATAACGCAACAATGGCAGTTGTCGGAGTATACGCGCCGACGTAAGGACATTGCCAAGTAAACTTTTTATAAAGAACTAGGCAAGCACATACGATCCCTACAGATAACGCACCCGCTTATTGTTTGCGGAGATTTAATCATACATTTATCAATGCCTGATTCCAGTCAAAAAAAATTCACTCAGGCATCTACCACCGCTCAGGCTGTGAGTGAACTAATGCGAGAATTTGATCTGAAAGATGTCTGGCGCGAAGCGAACCCAAATTTGTGTCGATATACGTGGAGGAAGTGTCATCCATTGCAACAATCCAGAATATATTACTTCCTTGTAAGCAGCGTGTTTATAGATGCTCATGTGGAAAAAAATTGACATTGAACCCGGCCCAAGAAGCGATCGCAGTATCATAACGTTCTCAGTAAACGTATTTGGGGACAAGCGGGGACCAGGTGTATGGAGATTGAACCTCAGCTTACTCGAGTGCGCTGATGTGGTTAATGAAATTAAAGAGGAAATACATACCTAGGGCAAAACAAAGGCAGAGCCAATACCATGGGGCTAGCGAACTAGGCCTGTTGATAGAAATGCTGCTGTCAAATGCAAGAGTAATATGTATTAAGGCGAGTAAGCGGAAGGCGCGAGAAAGGCGAAAACGCGAAAAGAGTTAGAAGCCAATGTAAAAGAACTGGAAAACTCACTATAGTTCGTTTTTTTTTTTTAAAGGACGCTGGCCCAAAGTTCAATATCGAAGCTCTCACGTGAGTTTTGGCAGCTTCAGTGTCTGGCGAAGACTGAAGAGTTTCTTACCGAAAAAAATAACCGATTTCAAATTGTGCACGGTAAGTAGCTGGAAATTATTTCTGAAAAATGAACATATTATGATGACGTCACTGGTGGCAGCAGGCACCCAAATGTCCGTGCATTGGGACAAGTGTCAACGAATTTGGGTGAAACTTCTAAAAATGAACACATTATGATGACGTCACTGGTGGCAGCAGGCACCCAAATGTCCGTGCAATGGGACATTGGGACAAGTGTCAACGAATTTGGGTGACACTTAGTTTTTCACTGTTGCCGAGCTTATAATCGAGTAAGCAGTTCCGTACATGATAGTTATAAGTTACATTGCAATACATGTTCGACAGTATGACGTCACCACTGTTTTCATATACAGGGTGTCCCGAAATTGATGCGCGGTTGGTGCCGCATGTTATGTTGTCCCTCCCGAGTGCTGAACAACTGCAATTTTACCGGCTATGGCACCACGGACATCTTGCTGGTCACACGATCACGTGAACCAAGCGGCTAACCCGACCGCGGGCCGGTGGTGGGCGCGGGAGGCCACTCTTGTCCAGACAGGCAACGTGGAGAAACCGCATATTACCAAAAGTGAAAAGGCACAAACTACCGATCCGCTACCGCGCGGTGGGGATGATCAAGGACGGTGTGACCCAGGTTCCGGATGCCAGAGAATTGGACGTCAACTCTGCGACAATTAAACTTTGGATGGACTGCAAACGATTTTTTTTATTTTTTAATAAATTTAGTCCGAATGGTTGAATGGGTGGATTTGAGGAATCAGAGCCCGCACTAAGCATAGCTTGTTGTGCTGACCCTGACCCCACCACCCGATCGCGCAATTCCAGCTGTATGGCAGAATTTTGTCCCGAACGTTTAACGTGCCCTCACGACTGGACACGGCCCTCTCCGCTCACTCACGTTACCTGGCTACTGTGCGGCCCCTGCCACAGACACGCACGCCATTACACGTAGGAGCTAAATGTGGCCGCCCGCACCGGGGCTTGAACCGGGCTCTCACTACCGGCTAAGCGTCGAATTCCGGCGCTTTAATCCACTCGGCCACGGAGGGGACATCGGGAGAGATCACTCAGGTCAGGAACGATCAGGAGAGACACTCAAGAACAGCACAGTTCGAGGGCGGAAGACTGCCTTGAGCAGAGTGGCGAAAATCGTGATTGCAAAGTCGACCTTTAAAAAGCACCATTCAACATCGCTGACAAAAAACTGAATGAGATGCATGTCCCAGCATCCAAATCGACCCTCCACCAGTATTTGAAGACTATCTTGAAGCTGAAGCTGCTCAGCTTCAGGATGCAGACTTGGCCTACCGTGGTCTAGAAGTGCAGGCAGCTGGATTTCGCCAAGACCCACAAAAACTGGACCATTCAGGACTGGAGATGCGTCCTTTTCAGTGACAAGGTGCCCTTTGTGGTCTCTAAGCCCCTTACTGCCAGAACGATCGAAATGTGGGCCAACGGCAGCTCTGAGGAGTCCGCTGTCGAGACCGTGAAACGTCTGCTGAAGAATCTCATTTGGAGCATGATGAGCTACAGAGGCGCTCTGGCCTCTGAGCTTTACGAGGTGCCTCGGGGACAGACCGTGACTGCTTATTATTATGTCAACGAGGTGCTGGAGAAGACTGATGCCACAAAGATGCTGAGGGAAAAGTAAATGGTTCAAAAACCAGACTCACACTTTTGTCCGACATGCCCAGGGCCATTTTCCAGCAAGAAAGGGCTCCAGCTTATCACGCCAGGAAGACCCAGGACTGGTGCCGAGCGAGGCTCCCAGGCCTCTGGGAGAAGGGGACATGGTCTGGCAACAGTCTGGACCTGTCCCCGATCCAAATTATCTGGACGATCGTCAGAAAAGAGCCCAGCAAGCTTCCACGGGCTAGCTCAGAGAAGAGGCTGTTTCAGAAGATATAAACGGCATGGCGCTGTTTCAAGGAGAGACTCTTGACAACCTGACACGTGACACGCTAGAGTGCAATAGGCCGTGTATGCAACTGAATGGGGACTATGATAAATATAAGCCGTGAAATAAATTCGAGCACTTTATAAGTTTATGAGGATAGAACAACCGCGCATCAATTTGGGACACCCTGTATGGTTCCAAAACGCACATATGTAAATATCGGAAGAAATCACATGTTAAAATAGTCGACGTTCGATTTTCTCAGGTTCAGTTTTTTTCTCGTTTTGCTCGCTAAAACACGTGCTTGTTCGAAAAACATACTTGGAACCAGCGTCCTTCTGAGAAAAAAAACGAACTATAGCATTGTTGCCACCAGGTGGGTGACGGCACGTGATCGCCTGAGGCGGTGGGGGTAAACATATTTTCGTCATTCAATGCTCAATGCAATCGCTGCGACTTTTTACAAGACCTTCTCCTCGTCGATGTTTCTTGCTTTCAACGACTGGTCCCCGAGTGATGACTATCCTCTCGCAAGATAGGAGGAATGTAGCTACCAATTAAGCCCAAAAAACATATCGAAAATGTTACAAAACACTTCTTTTGAAGGACATGAATTGAATGGTTTTGGAGCCTCACGAAACGAGTTTCAGATATGACGCGTAAAATAAACTGACGCATAAAGACTGTGTTCAAAAGTGTGAGCGGCAGCTCCGCAAGCACTTATTGACAAATGAATATTGTAGGTACTGCTCGGTCGCCATAGCAACAAGTAAGTGTCACAAATTTCGAACACTATCTGAGTGCGCCAAGTTCGACTACATCGAGGACTACGGGTGATGGTTGCCAGCTGATTAAATTAATGAAACGCGAATAAATTCAACTTTCGTTTGAGATGGCGAGTAAAATCTGTTTGTTAATTTCAAATATCATTGAATTAGTTTTCGTATATAAAATAACTACAAACGCCTCTGTGCAATGAATTAATCAAGGCTTATGGAAATCGTGAGTAGGGTTGGGAAAAGCAGAAAAAGGATCACGTGACTGGCGTCCCAGCCTTATCTGTAAGAATCTTGGTTGCCACCATCCATAGATCTGCAGGACGAATATAAACGAAAGAAGGATGAGCTGGATACATTCAAGCTACGTGTCGCCGAAAAAGCGATGCTCTGGTCTCGAGCGAACTGGCTAGAACACGGTGAAAAACTAACTAGATACTTTTTAAACATGCATTGCAAACCAAAAAAAAAGTGCTGACAAGGACATTCACGTGTTGGAGGACACGGAGGGTAAGATTATAACCGGAAACAAAGACATATTAAATAACTGTAAAACATTTTTTTTGGGGTCCTGACGGGCCCTTTGGCCCGTCGAAGTTTTAAGTGCCGAGTCTTCTCCCGGGGCCGGGGTCTCCAATTACCCACTCCGGCTCCTGAGAGATCCGTCAGGCTCTTGAAGTCGCACACAGGCACCCAACTCCTGAGGACACCGGATGCGCCCCAAGGGCCCGCACATGCTTTTTTTGAGGCTCAAAAGCGGTCCCCGAGAGCCCTAGCTGGTGTCTGAGAAATAGCTCCCCGATAACATTCAGAACCCAAGTCAATCACCAGACGCATGTATCTAAAGACCCACATATCTTTAAGGGTCTCTTCAGCCGTCTTTGAGTGCCACACCCATGTCAAGGGGCCCTACGTCGGACTCTAGGGGCCCCACGAGAACCTTTGAGGGCAAATATTGCCCAGGTATACTATACCCGAAGGTCCGCACAGATCTTTTACGTATAGGGCCCGCTAAAATCTCTGAGCGGTTTTGCTGGCCTCTGACAGAAAAGACGAGTTTCTGAGGCCCTAAACGATCTCCTGCGGAGTGTCGGCAGTCGGCACCGTGTGGTCACGTCACTGAACTCTATAATGTGGAAGGCGCATCGGCCGCCAGATGGTGTCCAACGGTGCCGCCATGTTGCGCAGACCAGGAAGCGGCCGCCGCCTGTGTTGGGAAATAGGGAATTCGGGACCTCGATTTACGTTTGCGGCCGCTGCATCCGTTACGTTCAAGCTATGTAGACACTACGCAGAATTGAGTTGAGAACAAGATGACATCTGAAAAAAATCCTCAACTACAGGGAAGTTATACGTTAAACCTTTATAAGTGAATGAGGAAATATTCACTATTGGCGCCGGGAATGATCTGAAACTATCTCAAGCATATAGAATCGTGATTCCATGCACTCCTTGCAAGGTCCAATGCTTCACATTTGCATTGTTGCCCTTGCGTGACGTCATTTGTGACGTCACAAGGGTCATAAACTTTTCTTCAATAATTCCCGATCAAATTGAGCTAGCGAATCGGGAAAGCCACAGATGGACTCAGAAATACCTGCCGAATCGAATGATATGCAACATGACCTTACTCGACAAGCTTAGTGAGCTGAGAGCTCTGACCTGACATTGTCACGAGGTCAATGCCGTAAATTGACCTCACCCGAACAAAAAGTACATCACTCGATGCGCCTGAGCTAGGTGAACACGATGATGCCAAAATCTCGGCTCTACGGCCATTTTTGGCGAAGTTATTTACCAAAAACCGAGCCCGTGCCTTAGGTCACTTGACCTGACCTCAAGAGGTCACCGGTTGACCTGAGACCTTTAAAGCGGATTTCTACCAACCAGTCACTCTGCATTGTACTCTGCCTCATACGACCACTTTACCGCTAAATTCTAGTTGAATTAGCGGCGCATTAGCGGGGTGGGTTCAATCAAGCCTCTCAGCCGGGGCAAATTTAGAAAGACGATGGTCCGGCGAGTGAATTTAAGGAATTCTGAAGATTTGATCGTGTTCCCACTCAATTCTGCGTAAGATGCCGGGTTCCGTATCTACGTAACTTGAACGTAACGGATGCGGCGGCCGCAAACGTAAATCGAGGTCCCGAATTCCCTATTCCTCAACACAGGCGGCGGCCGGTTCCTGGTCTGCGCAATATGGCCGCCACCGTTAGACACTACGGCCAATAGGGTTGAAGCGGCAGTGCTCCCCTGTGGGTCACGTGCACCTCTGTGGGTCAACCCTTAACCTGACTTCCAATGGCCCTACATAGGGCCCAGAGAGGCTCACAGCCCAGAGAGGCTTCAGGTGCCGAAAGAAAAAGCCCCTGTCAGGTGGCCTACAATTTTTTTCAAGTCTTAAAAAAAAATCATCGTGCCAGGGCTGTGACGAAAAAGTGGCCTAAATCCGATGAGAAAACAGGATTTGTGGGTACCTTAGGTTTGGCTCCTTCCCTGGTGTGCCCGACGCCCGCTCTCAAGCCCTGGATCCGCCAGTGAAACCATCCCCTGGCATTTCGACAATTCTCCACCCATGCTGAAGCTGCTCAGGAGTAGGTAGGTAGGTATGTAATGCATCAAAATCCGAGTTTTTGGATTTTGGAGATACTTTTTGGGGGTATGTTCCCGTAGCGTGGAAAAAACATTTTTGGATCCGCCTATGGCATTATCTCGTATAGTATCTTGCCTAGAGATGTCAATCGGATACCAACTTTTGGTATACCGATACCAAACCGATACCAACTTGGTATTTGGTACTTCAATCGTAATGTGTTTGGTATTTTGTTGGTATCATAGGCCCTCACTAATGTATTAGAGGCTAAGATATCGGTAAAAAGTTGGTATTTCCCTCAGTTTCTCAAGTTGGTTTGGTTTCGGTATTCTCCCGTGGTTTTAGTTGGTATTTGGTTTGGTATCGGTCAGTGGCGTAGCCAGAGATCAGCGAAAGGGGGGGCCATGGTGCTCGAGGGGGCGACTTTTTCCCTTGAGAGGGGCGCCATTGTCAGCTAGTGACAGGGGTGTCAGGCTAAAATGTAACGTCATGTTCATGCATGATTTACTATAGGTGTTGCAAAATACATAAGAACCAGCTTTCGCTGATTTTCATAAAGTCCAATTAATGCAATTTGCAGCCTGGTGTTTTTTTTTATCAAAAAACCTTGATCTAGATGAATTTTTAGCATGATATAGGAAACGAGCTCAGGCTACGGACATTTTATTCTCAAAATACGCATCCATGCGAATTCGAAACGGTAAAATAACTATACGTTGATCGATAGGCAGAATCTTTATTCTTTGCAAAAAAAAAAGAAAAGAAAAATATCTCACTCACTGATCCGAAGTGACCTGTGGGCTGCAGCCTGTGGTCGACCGGGGTTGCCGTGTTTAGAATATCAGAGCGCACGTATGTAGGATACACGCTGCGACTTATTGCCTAAATTGGAATCAAGGAAAGACTTGAACAATTAAGACCATGAGATCCACCATGAGATCCCAACTCATTGTCATACCAGCAGCGACTGCAGTCAGAGGCGACCGAACGCTGACATACGTTCTGGATTTTTTCTCCACACATCCCCTTTACAATTCGATGTCTAGTGCGTGCAGCCCCTACTTCTGGACATGCATGACTGCCTCCAGTGACTGACTGCCACGCCTCCAGAGGGAAACAACTCCAAAAATAACAGTTTTTATTAAAATCGTTTTCTGCAATAGCTTTTGACTCAAGACAGTGACGACATTTATTTTGCCAGCATCGTATTCCTCTCGTCGAAACGCGTCGAATGAACTATACGTTGACCTTGAAACGTCATTTTGAAAATTTGACCTCAGGTCAAGATCATGACCTTGATGGACAGGGTCATGCTGCATATCACTCGATCCGTATCGTCGAGCTGAACACATCTGACGTGTTTTCACCGCTTTAGCAAGTCTCTATCAAAAGGTATAGCCAAAGAAATGCTGGTGACCGTTCATGACCTGAGATGACCTCAGGGGCACACAGAAGGGTCACAGGTGCATTTTATCGATTCAGTGTGTTATGTTTACCTATGTACCGATGTTTGAGAGGGTTTTGAACCACATTCGTCCAAAAGAGCCGCATTTCAATTTTCTCCAATTGACTTATACCTAATGGAGAAGTCGCAAAATTGACCTGACCTTAGGTCATGGATATCAAAAGTCCGAGATAAACATTTTATACATATTCTTAGTCTTATCAATCTCTGATAGTTTTAAAAGTGATCGTTCCGTCGGTGTGGCGTACGCTGGGGCGGCACCGCACTGCTAGGCGGGGGCGGCATCACAATAATGGGGGGGGGGGGGCAATGCGCTGGGGGCAGCACTTGCATTGAGGGGTGGCATTGTACGGTGAATGGGCGGCGTCGCATTGAGGGGCGGTATCGCAACGAGGGGTGGCACTATCGAGGCTGCCTTATAAGAAACGCTTGACACATCCTAGCCCAGCTCGGCGCCGCCTGGCTGCTGCATCTTGAAAAGGGTCCTTGGTGTCGATGAGACAGCCCCATTGTAAAATAATTACCTACCTAGCGTCAGTGGTTTCGGCGGGGGGGGGGGGCGCTATCGATCTTGAATGGGGCGGGGCGACTCTGAAGTCTCCATTCAGATGGGCGTCAGTGACTACTGGAGGGCGCCAACGAACTCGGATAGGGCGAATGTGATCTTCAGAAGGGCACCGGGTGATCTAGAGGGGTGTAATGCTTAGATGGGGTCACTGCTGCCTTCAGTAGGGCGTCGGACGCTCTGAAGGGGCGCCATTGATCTCGGATGATTCGACTGTTATTTTCAGAGGGGCACCAGTGGTTTCAGAGGGGCGCCATTGATTTAGGATGGGGCAACTGAAGTCCCGGTTCAGGTGGGCGCCAGTGGCTGTTGAGGGGCGCCAGCGACCTTGGATTGATGGGGCGACTGTGATCTTTAGAGGGGCGTTGAGGGGCGCCATTGGGCATGGATGGGGCCGCTGTTGCCTTCAGCAGGACGCCGGACAGTCTAAGAGGGGCGCCTTGAAATTGGGTGGGGGGACTGTAGTCTCAAGGGGCGTTGTCTCGGATGGGGCGAATAAACTCTAGAAGGGCGCCATTGGTTTCAAAGGGTTGCCATCGATCTTAACCCTCGCACGACCAGGCCATTTCTCATAACACGAACGACCAGGGGGGGGGGGGGGTTGTTACGACCCCCCCCTGGCGTTTCGAAACGGAAGGTCGTAGAGCTTAGCGGAAAAAACTAACAGATTGCTCTCAACGAGATCTCGCGATTGGTGGTATATTTTTTGGTCCTAGGTCAACATTTGACCTACTTTTGACCGGTCAAAGGTCAAATTTTCGGAAAAATAGACTTTTTTCAACTTTCGGCGGCGATTGCGGCAAAACGGTGGGAGATATCGACTTGAAACCTTCACTATCGTGTTCTTTGATCAATTCTCTATCGTTTGGTATGTATTTTGTTTCCCTAGCTCTAAAAATGGCGCGTTGGGAGCGCCGGAAGTCGGCAAGGTCACAGTCGGCGGCAGAAATTCGAAAAATCAAAATTTAAATTTTTGAAATCTGATTGTATTTTTGGATTTGGGAGGTCCATTTGCTCCCTATAGAAGCTAATATTGCTGCATATTCCCATTGAGGTGACAAGAATTAGCAAAATAGTGGTTCGGGCGCTTTTCAAAAATAGTACCGGACGCTGTTCCTCTTGTGACGTCATAGCTCCGTGACCTGACCTGACCCGGTCAAATTTCTTATACCATATGATAGCCAATACTTGCCCCAACATGCATGGGAAGTTTCATCACGATCCATCAACCGATGTCCGTACCACCGGCAGGAAACCTAGGGCGTTGGCACTCAGTTTGTGAAAATCCGGCCGGAGGCTGTACCTCTTATGACGTCATAACTCCGTGACCTGACATGACCCGATCAATTTTTTTTTCGGCAAAAGATGCGCAAAGGTTGCCCCAGAGGGTATTGAAAATTTCAGCCCGCTACGACAAGCCGTTTAGCGTGCACTTCGAAAAAACCTCAGGGGGGGGGGTTGATACAACCCCCCCTAGGCGTTCTAGGGTTAAGATGGGGCAGCTGTGATCTCCGTTTAGATGGGCGCCGGTGACTTTTGAGGGGCGCCAGCGACCTCGGATGAGGACGACTGTGATCTTCAGAAGCGCACCGGGCGCTCTGGAGGGGCGTCATTGGGCTTGAATGGGGCGACTTTAGTCTCAAGCGGGACGACTTCAGTCTCAAGGGGGGGGGGGGGCGCTAGTGACTCTCTTGAGGGCGCTATTGATCTCGGATAGAGCGACTGTGATCTTGAGAAGAATGTGGGTGCTTTAGAGGGGCGCCAGTGGTTTCAGGGGGCGCCATCGACCTTGGATGGGGCCGAATGGGGCAGCTTTGAACTTCAGAGGGGTGCAATTAACCTTAAATGGGGCGACTGTTCCGTTCTGGTGGGTGCCAGCGGCTTTCAGGGGCGCCATCGACCCTGGGGGTTCGGAATACCTATTCTGGTTTCCGGAGGTGCGCCCTTAAACATTGGGGGGCTCAGGTCCTATTTGGGGGTGCCCTGGAGAACATTGGGGTGTCCAGGCACCCCTAAAGAGATATTGAGTTCGATCCCTGCCTGCACATCGCTTTTTAATTCATGCTCCCTCTGTAAAACGGCATCAGCCTAGTCGGCGCTAAGTGGGGCGCCATCTGGGCGGCTGGGCGGAAAGGGGGGGCCATGGCCCCCATGCCCCCCCTGTCTACGCCACTGGTATCGGTATTCCGATTTTCCGTGATTGACATCACTAATCTTGCCCCCCCCCCACGCCAAAATTGAATTCGTCGCCCCTGGCCTATACAAACGACACCACCGCATACGCCCGCCCGCCGCCAAACACAAACACCGCAAAAAACGCAAACACCGACGCAAAAAATTGCATTGCACGCCCGCCCGCCGCAAGCCGCAAAAAACGGCCGCACGCCAGGGCCTTGTCTAAGGAACTTTCACTGGGGGGGGGGGGGGAGCAGAGCCTGAAGGAGCCAAACCTAGGGTAGGTACCCCCAAATCCTGTTTTCTCACCGGATTTAAACCACTTATTTTTTATCACAGCCCTGACACCATGATTTTTTTTTTGAAAACTAAAGGAAAAAACAAGGGCGGATCCAGCCGGCCGTCTTGGGGGGGGGGGGGCAACCGGTTGGGACTAGCCAAACCTAGGGTACCCCCAAATCTAGTTTTCTCACCGGTTTTAGGCCACTTATTTTTAACCCTTCGCCTTTTCATCGAAAAAAAAAAACGAAACGAAAACAGCTGCAAAAAGTGAGATATTTTGTCTCAGCTGAGTCAAGGAACTACCTTTTTGGTAACGTAGAATAAAGGCTTAAATCTTCCACATGAGCTGTCAAGTAAGGTAAAGAGGGGGATTTTTTCTTAAATGTTTTCTTCCCTTTAGTTTTCCTTTGTGACCCACAACCGCTAATTCAGGGAGGGCAAGCTGCCCCGACGGTTCCTAGCCCTATGAAAAGTTGTGGGGCAGCGCCCCACGGCCCCAGAGTTGTGGGGGCAGGCTGCCCCCCAGACCCCCAGCTCCCGCGTTCATGACCACAAAGTTCAGGCCCATGGCCCGGCGTCGAGCTCAAATTCAGACTCGGCAATGTTGATGGTGTGTCCGAGTTCAGACAAGCTGAGCTTATGCTGGGTTCAGCTAGGACGATTGAAGAGGTATCCTGTTGGGCTAAATGCCGGACAATCTCAAGCTCTAATTTTGCATTTAATGCTTAATTATCCTACTATGTTGAGTGAAAACTACCCATGTGTCATTAAGTATAACTTCAAATAGTGGGTTTAGTTAGTGACATATGGTGGAGCATTAATTAACCTTCGCCGGCCGAGGGGGGGGGGGCGGGTGCCGCCCCCCATAGGGTTTTTTTTCGCGATAGCTCCGAACACGCTGGCGATAGAGAGCTGAAACTTGGCATACCTGACCTTTGATTCAAGCCACATCTTTTGACACCAACCGCATTTTTGGGTCAGGTCAGGTCACTGACCTATGACGTCATAAGTGAACCTCTGCACGGTCTTCAGATGTCGCAACTTCGCAACGCCCTCACTGCCAGAGGAGATGTCACAGGGAAATGAAACTTGCAGGATCTAGTATCCATTATGAGTCTCACAACTTGTATATCTCGGATTTTTCCTAAAGGTCATATGAGGTCAGGTCATTTTCGTGACCTCACCATTATAAGTCAATGGGGAAAAATGAAAACTGCTATTCTGGCGCCGGGAACGATCTCCAACTATCTCAAGCACACAGAATCGTAATTTGATGCACTCCTTGCAAGGTTAGATGCGTCACTTTTGCAATGTTGACCTTGCGTGACGTCATTTATGACGTCATAAAGGTCATATTAGTTTTTCGTCAATAACTCCCGATCAAATTGAGCTAGCGAGTCGGGAAAGCCACCAATGGACTCAGAAAGACCTGCCGAATCGAATGATATGCGACATAACCTCTTTCGACCAGCTTCGTGACCTGGGGGTGCTGATCTGACCTTGACCTGAGGTCAACACCCCAAGTTGACCTGACCCGGACAAAAAGTGTATTATTCGACGTGCCTGAGCGAGGTGAACACGATGCTGCCAAAATCGCGGCTCTGCGACCGTTTGTTGCGAACTTATTCACCAAAAACTGAACCGTACCTTGGGGCACTTGACCTGACCTCAGAGGTCACCGGTTGACCTGGGACCTTAAAATCGGGTACCAATCTCTGCGTCTCGTAACGGCGCACACGCTCGTTTTTTCCGCGACGCGCTAGCTCCACCAGGGGCGAAACGGCGAGGGGGGGGGGGGGTCGTACCCGCCCTCCCCCTCGGCCGGCGCGTATGTAGAAAACCAATAGGTCCGGCGAGGGTTAAGGGTTCTGGGGGTGCACATGCACCCCCTAACTGAATAAAGTACCTTCTCAAAATGACGCTTGAAACACTTCAAAAACAAGTACAGGTAAGGGGAAATTGTGTCTTCCTCTGTTAACCCTACCCGTATAGGGGGAGGGATCGAACAGACCCCACCCCCCTCGATTTTTCGCGAATAACTCGCGTAAAAACGGCTAATGGCGACGAAACTTTCAGTAATCTCGAGTTAATCAATTTTGCATCTACCCTGAAATTTTAATTACCCTTACCCAAGTGACCTTTGACCTGTGACCTATTGCTCGAGACCATGTTTGGCCGGGATCGCGATTCGGCGTATGTTGGCTCGCATTAGCCGCGCGTTTGCAGTCTTTTCGTGGTTTCAAGCGTTCAAACATGTGATATGATGTTTGTCCCATGCATTTGGATGGGTGTGAAGGTCACCTGAAGGTCAGGTCAGGTCATTGACCTTTGATGACCTCAGTTCACTTTTTCGAGTTTTACATGTTTCTAGGCTAGTTTTTGGAGCTGATCTCGAATTCAGCAACCATTTGAACATTTACGAAGTACTCTAACTGCCTTCGTAACATGTTACGAAGCTGTCAGAGGCAGTTGACACGTACTACGGATACCCAGCAGGACCACTACTGGTTGACCTGACCCGACCTGGCCTAAATGCATGAAGACATCTTCTGGGATCAACACTAACACGATATTCGTGATCAGCACCCCGGAAAAGCTCAGCCACACTTACGACGCTCTAACAGGTCCCAATTTTCCCGACTTTTGGGTCATTGACCTGACCTGGAAGGTCAACCATGAACCAATGACCTAGGACCTTAAATTGGGCATCATCGTCTTCCTCTCGTCACGGGCAGCACGCTCGTTTTTTTTTTCGCGAAGCTCTAGCTCGATCAGCGGCCAAACGGCAATGGGGGCAACGCCCCCCCCCCACCCTATACGTTCGCGGCTGACAAAACGCCAATACGGGCGAGGTTTAAATCCATATACATTCAGGCATGAGACAAGAAAGCTCCTGTTTTAATAGTGTTAATGAACTATGAAGAAGCTTCAGCTATTAACCCGCGAGTTGCTGGGGGGGGGGGGGCGTTAAACGCCCCCACTTTTTTCGCCGGGCCATAGCATGAAAACGTCGCGCCGTAGGCGCGCCAAATTTTGGGTACCTGTAGAGAATTGATTGAAGTTTATTGTGACAAAGTTTCAAAAAAATCGATTGGAAAATTTTAGAGATATCGAGGTTTTAGTGACGTCATGATTTCTGAGTTTTCGACCAAAAACGGCATATGTTCAAAAAATCATATAAAATCACAGAATAGACATACAGACATGCCGTAAACGCCATTAGACTGCCAATACCATGAACAATCAAATGGCTATCTTCGATTATTGATTATCGTTCCGCATTTTCCAAAATCTTGAACTGAATCTCGGCAATTTCTCGTGACTACTTCACCACCATGATACATGCATTTTTTAAATTTAACTTTTTGAGCCAAACACGTACACTAGGGTGGTCCTTATTTTCGAAAATCGTATTTAGATACCTTGCGCCCCTTTAATCGGTGCCGTTTAACGAAAAAACATGTCTGTCAAAATTTCAGATCCCTACTTCATTATTTACTGGTAGCTCAACGCTCGTTCGTTCGTCAATGTTCGCTCAATGTCCGTTTCGTCGATCAATGCTCGTTCCCTCTTCCTCAGGTGTAACGATTGTCTACGTCGCAAACTTCTGGGTACATGGTGTCCCCCAGTGATGAACTCCTTGGCTCCAAGTTCCCAGTAGCGGCGCAACACCTTCAATGGGGGGGGGGGGGGCACTGCCGACTTTTGGTCCCATTCTTTCCATACAAGGCCCATAAGGCTAATGTTAAAATGTCAAAATCAAAGGGGGTCACGGTGCCCCGGTGCCCTCGCCGTTCCGCCGCCTATGCAAGCTCCCATCCCGCGGCCAATCTCTCGCCTACTTCCTCCACCGCCACCAAATCCTCAGTTAAACGGTCCGGGAAGCGGCCAACCGGACGTTAGAGAAGGTAGAGGAGTTCTGGGCCAGGGCTAGGATTCCCACCCAGCACAAGGGGAGAGCGTTCAAGAAGGTGGAAACTCTCTTCGACGAGTGGAAACGCCTAAAAAAGAACAAGAACTGGACTTCCGCTACCCAAACAGGCAACGAGGACGCATTCAAGAAACGTCTGGAAAACATCTTTGATATCGCCCAGGGTGACGCAATGTCCTTGATAACCATCCCGGAAGACCGCGCCTTCCTTCTCGCCCAACGTGAGCCAGGGAGACGGGATAGAAAGACAGAGGCAGGCATGGCGCTCCATTTCCAAGAAAAGAGGAAGAGGAGGAGGGATGACGCCGAAGAGAGGAGGAGGAGCAAGGCGTCGGAGGAGGCGCGGGCGGCAGCCGACCAAGTGGAGCTGGAAAGCATAACCTCGAGTAGCTCCAAAATCCGAATCGTCCCCACTTCGCGGAGCCGTGAGACCTGGCCCCAGCATGGGTACAACCACTCTGTCATCCCGAAAGCGTGGTCGAACCACGACCATCACGCCGCAACTTTCCGCTAACGTCTAACGTGTGTGTGTGTGTGTGTGTGTGGGGGGGTCGGTTGGACCCCTCTGCCGTTTGGCTCCAGATCGCGCTAGAGCTTTGCGGAAAAAACAAGCGTGTTGCCCGTGACGAGAGGAAGCCGATGATATCCAATTTAAGGTCCTAGGTCATCGGTTGACCTTCCAGGTTAGGTCAATGACCCAATGGTCAGGAAAATCGGGACCTGCAGTGAAGCTGTTATGTTTTTGGGGGTGCTGATCACGAAGTTCATGCTAGTTTTGATCACATATGATGTCCTCATGCATTTAGACCAGGTCAGTTCAGGTCAGGTCAACCATTAGGCGTCCTGCCGGTTACCCACAGTAGGTCTCAACTACCACTGATGGCGTCGTAACACGTTACAAAGGCACTAAAACTACTTCGTAAATGTTCAAATGGATGCTAAATTCGAAATTAGCCCGAAAAACTGCCCTAGAAACATGTATAACTCGGAAAAGTGACACGAGGTCATCATAGGTCAATGACCTGACCTGACCTTCAGATGACCTTGACACCCACCGTAATGCATGGGACGAACATCATTTCACATGTTTGGACGTTTATAATCGCAAAAAGACTAGAAACACGCGGATAATGAGAGCTGACATACGCTGAATCGCGACTCCGGCCAAACATGGTCTCGAGAAATAGGTCACAGGTCAAAGGTCATTTGGGTCAGGGTCATGAAATTTTCAGAGTAGGTATAAAACTGATCAACTCGAGGGTGCTGAAAGTTTCGTCGCGATCGGCCGCTTTTTCCGTGAGTTATTCGCGAAAACCCATGGGGTCCATCCGACCCCCTAAACACACGAGGGTTAATATGCATTGAGCCACCAGAAAGCATCCGCCGATTTCGCTCTTTTTGCTCTTTTTCCACGTTTCTAGACGAATGGCATCATTTGAGGGGGCGCAAGCGCGAAAAAATACAAATTAAAATTTTGTATGGAAATAAGGACCACCCTAACGTACACATATGATAAAATGAATGTCACCATCGTGTTCTACGCCTCAAATTACCCATAAAACATGTGTCACAGGCTGCGAATACCAGTTTTGATTTTCGGGGATATTTGCCTACCCGGTTGACCTGACCTTGACCCTGACCTATGCTTGACTGACCTTTACATGGAGCTGACACTCTTGTAGGCCTTATATGATGGATTGTGCACCGTTTTGACAGAGTTTATGACGAGAGGCGCCAATTGCGAAGTCCTGAAGTCCATGCTACTGAAAGCCCGATTTCAGGTGTTTGACCTGACCTTGACCCCACCTGTGACCTCAAAATTCAACTTTAAAGTACTCATCTGAAGCGTCTCGTCGCGTTCTTTCGTTTGCCGCCTCGTGCGTTTCGCTGCGCCTATTGGTTCTCGAGTTATCGGCTGGGGGCGTTTAACGCCCCCCCCCCAGCAAACGGTGGGTGGCGAAATACCCCAGCAACTGCCGGGTTAAGAAGCTTCTGAAATCTCTCAAGCTGAAGTTGATTATACTCAGTGTTGTTATGATCATTCCTCAGTTTTCTGACAAGAATCACACATTTGGCCATGGCAAACGTTGAAAATACCTTTTTCTTTAAAAAAGTGCCTAATGACAATCTTACTTTCCAACAAATTTGCAATTAAAACCAACCAGTACACAATACAGAACACGTGCCTATGAATGCGAATAACAATGTGATATCACGTCACTTTCTCCTACATGTTAACCTTCGCCGGCACAGGCCATTTTGACTCTGGTTGGCAGAGTTTTTCACGTTTGCCCCAAGGTCACTCAATCATCAAAGCAATATTTCAGTTTTCAGCATAGGAACTTTGAGAATGTTTATTTTTTTGAGTTTTCTTGACTTATGTCTTGGGGGGGGGGGCAAAAGATAGTATGCCCCCCCCCCCTTTGATCGTCTTGGGGGGGGGGCCCGTTGGCCCCCCCCCCTTGGATCCGCCCTTGGGAAAAAATAATAGGCCATCCGACCCATGCTTTTACATTAGATTGTACTTGTAGCCTCCTCACATTGCCCATCAGACAGTAATAATCACACTTATCGGTGTTGAGCGTTTGTTTGAGTGGCCTGTCGCCTTGTGGCTTGTCCAAGGAATTTGCATGCCGAGCCTTATGTCGGGGGCCCACACGCATAGACTGAGCCAAGATTACTTTACTAATAGACTGACTAATAGACTTACTAATACTGGACTGAGCGCTTGACTCTGAGCTCATGCCAGCTTCTGGACCCACGCCGGCCTCTATGGTAGCCCACACTGGTTTTATATGATCCATACCAGGCTTTAAGGGTCAATCTGAGTGGAGACAGTATTTTCCCACTAGGGCCCCCTCAGACTAGTGTAATGCCTATGTATCAACTTGGAGATGATGGCTTCTCAGGTGGATTCTCCGTAATCACCGTGGATCTCCGACACAACCTTAAGGTCGTCAGAGGCTATAAACTAAACAAAAAATGAAGATTTCTCGTGTAGAAGTGCAATTTGAGGCCCGTTGGGACCCTAAGTGGCTGGCATTTGCCCACCGGGACTCCACGCCGACTTCTTTAGATACATAATCCAGCTGTCAGTACCCGTTCCCACAGACAGATCACCAATCTGCGCCTACGTACGACCACCACGGGAGCCTGCTTCATTACGATTAGGAGCTACTCTAGCCGCACACCGGTGACCGTCCAGCCAGAAGTTGGATTGGACGCCGAATAGTGAGGACGACGATAGGCAAAAACAACAGATTGACGCCCCGAGGACAGAAACAACAGATTGATACGTAAAGGAGAAATTTTTGTCGGTAGAGCGTTGGACTCCGCGTGGTGAGGGCACGCGTCCCGGTTATAACAGTCCGGGTTCGAAGCGCGACAGAGTCGCTCGATGTTTCCTCCTGGCGAGTATGGTTGCGGTTGGTGGCAGGTCGTAGTCAGTCGAAGTCAGTGAGGGGACCGGCCGTGCGCGGCTATGTGCATATACGTTAAACTTTGGGCTCTAACTTCTGCCATAGATCAGGAATTGCGCGATCGGAGGGTAGAGGGCAGGGCCAACGCAACAAGCTCTGCTTAGCGGGAGCTTTGTCCTTGTGAATCCTTCCATTCAAAAGGTCCGGACTAAATTTATAAAAAAGAATGTCCGAGACACGGAGTTGGGCGCCTGAAAAGACGAAATGTAACGTATTGCTGAGCGAAAAAAAAGGTTCAGGTCAGGTAAACAAAATAAACACTTGATAACAGGCCTAAGTAATCGGGTAGGTATCAAAGTGTTCACATTGCATCCATGTTCCGTTTACACATTTGCTTTTATGTGCACTGACGCCTCGAACTAAAAATTCGTTTGCCTTTTGGCTATTGCCGGCTCCCCCAGTAGTGGCTTTTTGCCCTGACTGGGGGGGGGGGGAGGGCAGGCCGATGACTGCGGGGGTTTGCCCCCCCCCCCCCCGTTAACATGTTAGACGAGGCCTTGCCGCACGCCGCTAAACGCAAAAAAACGCAAAAAAGCGCCCGGCCGCCGCCAACCGAAAATAAACTTAATACCAAAAACGACGCAAAAAAAAGAACCGCCCGCATCGCGGCGGGCGGGCGAAGGGCGATTTTTTCATGGGCGATTTTTGTAAGCTTAACTCAGACTCATGAGTCTGAGTCTGAGGGCCTAACCCAACAAAACAAACAAACAAACAAACAAAATCCTACTGGATGGTAGGTGTGGGCGTCTGCTAGTGCAGTTCGCAAGCCGACACTCCCGAACCTGCTAATCAGCAACCATGAAAACGGAGTGCTAGTAGCCGCAAATGTTGCTGCATTGGACAAGGTCAGGGTCATGATCGAGCGTTAGTTGGCGATGAAACGGCTAGTGGGCTTGCAAGTCGGACAGAACCAGCTGAAGTATTCAGGGCGTCTCCTTGTGCAGTGATGTAGGCCGCTTATATGGCACGCCTGCAATCTTTGGTGAGACCTTTTGTGCAGTACTCCGCGGCTTTCGTCCAGTCCGAAGGTGATTGGTGTGCTCTGCATGCACACTACCTTGTCACAAGGTCTACAAAAAAGTCTCCTGTTCCAGAGGCGGCCGGCAGGCCGAGCCCCCGGATTCCAGCCCCGATTCTAATGCGCAGGCTACGGCAGTGACATTGGGTCAGGTCGCGGCACCCGGCGCGGCGAGTGGGTCAGTCGGCGGGGGCCGGCGTTAGGGTGAGGGCGCCGTGTGTGGGGTGAGACTAAATGCTTACTTCGAAATCTAAGCTGTGTTGCGGCATTGGCGGTTATGTGCGGCGTGTATGCCGCATGATTAGTAAGCGGCGACCACTAAATTAAAGACTTAAACGCTCCAACCTGTTTTCAATGAATAACACTGCATACCAAAAATGCCAATCACTCTCGTCATAAGATATTTAGATTTAAATAACTAAGTTATCTGCATCATCATTTTGAACCAAATTAATGCCTTCAACTTAGTAGGTACTCACTCATTCCTTCCTTCGTTGGCTCCAAACAGTCTTTCGATTGTCTGGAAATCGTATGCCAAATCCCGCACCTGTATACGACTGGTGCATATAAAGGCCGATGTAAGAATTTCAATAGGCTCTCGCATGCGATTTCCTGGCTACCCAAAAAGTCTGTTTCAGTCATGCTATCAAAACATGGTATGTCAGCCCTGTCACCAGCTTATGATTGCTCTACTTGTAGTGCCCCTGACCGTCACCGACTCCCTTCCCTCCTTAAAAGCCTAGTTTCCCACCATCATCTCTACTAGATTTACTGTTAACGCCAGACCCCTTGAGACCCTAATTTTTCGCGATTACTTTTAAATGCGTGAAGGAATTTCAATCAAGCTCAGGACATGGCCGTTTCAAGACAGGCCGAAACTTTTACAATTTAGATATTTTATCGCCATTTCAATATTTCAGGCACTTGTCATTGACTCGTAATGTTAAATTTCGAGCAAGATTTTCATCCGGTGTGTAGAGGCTATCACCAGTCAGTCTGTGATACGTTATGACGTCACAGCTAAGCCCCGCCTCTGTGGTCTTGGCCTGCGGCGGTTTCGGGCCGGCGCGCGGTCACTCTCGCTGTGGCGGGGAGCGGGGACGGGCGACGGTCGAGCGGTGCCGAAAGCCGGCGGAGTTGTGCGTAGCGTCTTGGCTGACAGTGCCCAGAGAGCGACATGATGACTAAGGAGTCATAAATGCTCAATGCGCATTGCTTCTACAATGCTGATATGTTCGCTGATATTTTTTTAATTTATTTATATAAGCTGCATATGACGGGCAGATGGCATATAACTGACATAAGGTTAGGAAATATTCGCCTGTATTTAAAGCCTATGGCGTTGCAGATAATGCGATAATGGGATGTCGGATGTCACCAAGTAGCTACCGATTTGTACATCGCTATGCAACCATCGAACAACGCAATAATAGTTAATTGCCTGAGCTTCACATCATACGGCTCGCTCGTATTTCAAACAGATACCCTACATCGAAAATCGTATTTGTTAGGAATCGTTAACGTTTGTTCGAAGCACGACTGAGTAGTAGGTTGAGGAGTGATGGTCCTCTTGGTCCTATATACAAGAGTCAACAAGAGCCTAAAATTTACTTGACCGTCTGCTGCAATTGACTCATAGCACGTGAAGCGTCAGCGAAATTCATAGTCCTTCACAGATGGCAGGGGTGTCGTTTGTACAGAGGTCGCTGATGGGCACGGGTCAATGCCGCAGTCGTGGGCGGAGCCTAATGTCATATGACGTAGAAAGCCTCTATCCAGGATGGAAAAACAGTTAACATTACGAGTCAATGACAAGTGCCTGAAATATTGAAATGGCGATAAAATATCTAAATTGTAAAAGTTTCGGCCTGTCTTGAAACGGCCATGTCCTGAGCTTGGTTGAAATTCCTTCACGCATTTAAAAGTAATCGCGAAAAATTAGGGTCTCAAGGGGTCTGGCGTTAACAATAGGTGATGCTCCGACAAATTCACAAACAAGACCGAACTTGTTCGGAGCTCGGACTGTGAGTTAACCCTCGCCCTTTAGGGGGGGGGGTCGAACGGACTCCCCTCGGTTTTTCGCGAATAACTCGCGTAAAAAGCGGCCGATCACGACGTAACGTTTAGTATCCTCGCGTTGATCAATTTTACACCTACCCTGAAAATTTCATGACCCTGACGCAAATAACCTTTGACCTGTGACCTACTTTTCGAGACCATGTTTGGCCGGAACCGCGATTCAGCGTATGTCGGCTCGCATTAGCAGCGCGTTTGCAGCTTGGTTTGCAGTCTTTTCGTGGTTTCAAGCAAGGCCGTTTCAAGCGTTCAAACATGTGATATGATGTTGCCCCCATGCATTAGGGTGGGTGTCAAAGTCACCTGAAGGTCAGGTCAGGTCATTGACCTTTGGTGAACTCGGTTCACTTTTTCGAGTTTGACATGTTTCTAGGCCAGTTTTTCGAGCTGAATTCGAATTTAGCAACCACATGAACGTTTACAAAGTAGTTTTGGTGCCTTCGTAACATGTTACGAGGCTGTCAGAGGCGGTTGACACCTACTACAAATACCTGGCAGGACCTCTACTGGTTGACCTGACCTGACCTGACCCGACCTGGCCTAAATGAATGAAGACATCATCATCAAAACTAGCATGATATTCGTGATCAGCACCCCGGAAAACCCCATAGCAGCCACACTACGACGTTCTAACAGGTCCCAATTTTCCGCCTTTTGGGTCATTGGCCTGACCTGGAAGGTCAACCGATGACCTAGGACCTTAAAATTGGGTATCATCGGCTTCCTCTCGTCACGGGCAACACGCTCGTTTTTTTCCGCGAAGCTCTCGCTTGATCAGGAGCGAAACGGCAAGGGGTTATACCTTATACGTTCGCCGTTCGCGGCTGGAAAAACACCAATACGGGCGAGGGTCAAGTTGAAAGTATTAATTTGGTTCAAAACGATGATGTAGATAAGTTAGTTATTTAAATCTAAATATCCTATGACGAGAGCGATGGACATTTTTGGTATACAGTGTTATCCATTGAAAACAGGTCAAAGCTATTGAGTTTTTAATTTAGTGGTCGCCGCTTACTAATCATGCGGCATACACGCCGCACATAACCGCCAATGCCGCAAAGCAGCTTAGATTTCGAAGTAAGCATTTAGTCTCACCCCGTGTGTGGGGCGCAGAGATGCCGCAGTGAAGGGAAGGGGAAGATGTGACACTGCATGATGGCGGAAATGATGCTTAATGATCTAAATCAAACACCTGCACAGTGCACACCCTTCCTTCCCCCATTCCGCTACCTATTATGTCATAGTCCTACAATAATCTGCAATCGTCAAGACTGCTTGCACTCAAATTCTCAACAAAAGGAAACAAACAACTCGTTTAGCGGCGACATCATCCCGGACAAAAAAAAAGCGAGAATGAAAAGCGAGGCCATGGGATAGACGTAATGCAAGGGCAAATCGAAGTGTATACCTATAGTTTATACCGACGAGTATTTCATGACCATCTAGCCAAATTGAAATTTGGAATCTTGTCCAACTAGTCAGCAGCCGTTCTACACACATATAAATGCTTCGTTTTCGTTCACACAGTTTTCGATCACATAGTTTTTTTAAGTTTTGAGATTGAGTCGATATTTATCTTGCTTCGTTTGTCAGAAATTTTACCATGCCACTTCTGGTCGTGTTTAATGATAGGTACGGTATTTTCATGGTCATTGGTCAAAAATCACAATTAGGTATTTGCGAAAATTCGAGGCTGACAAGTTAACCCTCGCCGGCTGAGGAAAGGGGCGGGGCGGGGCCCACCATCGTAGTTTTTTTTGTGATAGCTTAAAGCACGCTTGTGATAGAAAGTTAAAATTTATCATATTAACTTTTGATTCAAGCCAGATCATGTGACATCAACCGCGTTTCAGGGGTGGAGCTTCCTATTCACTTAGTGGGGCGCCTGCCCCACCAACTTGCCAATTTGCCCCACCAATAAGCGTTTTGCCCCACCAACATAAGCCGATTTGCAGGACTTTACTGCTTAGCAAACCTATGTTTTTCGCATTGAGGAGCTTTAAAATGTCTGTGTAATGCAAAATATTATCTCTGTAATGAAAAGAATTGATTCATTTTTGAATTTTATCTAACTTAACAATCGGACATTGTAGGTTTGACAACTTTTTGCCCCACCAACTTTCCTGGAAAAGCTCCACCCATGCCGCGTTTTCAGGTCAGGTCAGGTCACTGACCTATGACGTCATACGTAAACTTCTGCACGGTGCTAAACTGTGAATGTCACAAATCTGCAATGAACCTAATGCCAGAAGAGCTTTCACAGGGAAATAAAACGGACAGGACCGTGTCCTCCAGAGGCCTCACAACTTCTGTATCTCGGATTTTTCCTCGAAGGCCACCTGAGAGGTCACTCAAGTGACCTTGTCATCATAAGCCGACATCATAGGGGGGATATGGAAACTTCAATGCCGATTGGCTTGGCCGACGACCAAGGTCGTGCGATGGTCAGCACACAGAAGACAGTTGGGCAAATTAGACCTTTGGAATCAAAATATGGAGGCATCAAAAGATTGATTCCTTATGACCATATTTGGGCATAAATGCAGACCATTTCTAACCTACCAATCACATAAAAATAAGAGAGTGTTTCAAGAAGGAGCATGCCTGATCTTGAACAGAAATGCTGGAACTATCTCCTAAGCAAAATAATATTGCCCCTATCATAACAATTTGAATTCAATAGGTAGTGAAAGGCAATCAAGGAACTGATTCACTTTAAACAGATAATCATAATATTGATTCCCCATCAGCTGGCTAATCATTATTTTGATTCACAGGTAATGTTAACAAATAGGCAACAATGACTTGCAAGAATACAGCATTTATCTTGCTATTATTCTCATTTAGTGGTATCCTCAGCACCACAACGGATACCTATAGCACTGTTGTACTTTACCTTCACTACATTTGATAACAATTAACAATTTTTAAATGTCAAGAAAACAAAAACTGAAGCAACGGGTAAAAACCATATAAATAATATAAAAGCACTACAACAATGATAATTAGGGGTTTAAAAATTTCATTTTGCCATTTTACACAAATACTGATTGTTTAGTACCTATGTGATTCATGATACAAAAGAACATACAGTGCGATTTCCTCAAAACAGCTTTTACGTGATGGACAGTGGTTCTGACTTTTTCCCATTCACAAGGCCAAAGAAGGGACAATTTCTTAGCTTGGAGGTAACACTTTTTTGCAAACCTACCACATTTTTCTACCTTTTTTAAGAAAAATCTCACCGTCATGGGCCTTTTTTACGCCGTAACGAGACATTTGAAGTCAAAAGTGTACCCAAATGAATCAAAAAATTGATTCCATGCCCATATTTGGTCATGGTGGCTCCTCCCACCAGAATCAAATTATTGATGCCTCCATATTTTGATTCCAAAAGTCTAGTTTGCCCAACTGAAGACGCGTTTACATAGGGTTTGTTGCTGTAGCGGCGGAACACCTTCAATTAAGGGGGGGGGGCACTACCGACTTTTGTATACAAACGACACCACCGCATAATTACATACCCAAACGCCGAAGAGTGAGATGTCGTACTTACCACTTCATTGTGATTGGTCATCAAATTTGTGGACGATCGATCTCGGTGCTTGTCCTCTGTCAATCGGACTTATAGAAGCCGAGTTATGCCGCCGCGGTCCAACCCGTACGACCGACCACTTTGCAATCTAGCTGGATTCCGCTGGATGGAGGCACATCGGTCACAACTCACATGCAAAAGCTAGATTTGAAAACTGAGGAATCACCCAAGGCTATCAACCAACAGCTTAGGATCACGAGGCGGCGCTGTTTTCTGCTTGATATATTCAGGCAAATACATTGATATTTTTTTATTCAAATTAAAACTAGCCTTTTTAATATTTTTCAAAAGATGATTTTTCTTTACCCAGAGCAAATATGTATTTCAAGCTAGCAAATTTTCTACCACGACAATATTTCTGCTAGATTTAGTAAAAGTAAGGTTCTTGAGAAGCTGTAAACAATCATGTTTGTCGACAATTGCAAGACACCTAAAGACAATTGCGAAGAGGTTCACTGGTGACCGCCCAGATGAGAGATGTCAAGACGTTTCCGGAGAGGAGAGACATAAGCGTCAAGATCTAGAAGTTGCTATTTGGTTATTGCCTTTCTTTAATTTAATTGTCTTTGAGGGAGGACGATTAACTGGAAGGTGGTGAATATTCCACCAACTCAGCTGAACTGGTTCTCGCTGTTGAGTTCATTCAAGGCCATTTCATTTGTACTTGCCTATCGTTGGGAATCTGTCCTGTTGGCAATAAACTGAATAAATACAAAATATTTATAGTTGCATTCGGAGGTCGGTAAGTAGGCATATGGATTGGACGTGATGGAGGGGCCAAGGGCCTTAAAACGGACAAGAGTGGATGAAATGAGTTTCTGGGGAGATGCAGATGAAGGAACCCAGGGGGTTTATCTGCAGCTCAAACTTACATCTGGGAAAAGTGTGAAGGAAAGAGGGTGGCCATGGGTTCAAACCTGCGTCCGAGGCATTCTTGGCGGACAGGAAAAGTGGCCAAAGCTAACTTCATGGCAGATGGGTCTTTGCTAGTCAAGACCAAAAATGAGGCTCAGACAGACAAACTCTTAAAGGCCAACTTTTTGGTGGTGAGGAGTGTGTCGTACAGAGGGACGCGAGACTGAATCAGAGCAAGGGCATCATACATGCACCTGACCTGATTGACTTGTCAGAGTTGGAGATCTGCGGTTGGTTGGAGGAGTTTGGTGTGGTTGGCGTAAAATGATTCACGAGGAAGGTAGGGGAGGAAGTTCAGCGCACCCCCACTCTTCTTCTTACCTTCAACACCCCAACATGTCCCTCACAGCTCCAATTTGACTATGTCAGGTACCCAGTCAAGAAGTACATACCAAACCCACTTCTTTGCCACAACTGTGGGAAATACGGACATGCACAGGAAAGGTGTAAGGCTGAGAGTATATGTCTGAACTGTGCCTCTAAGAAACATGAAGGGACTTGCTCTCCAAAATGCATCAACTGTGGTGAGGCTGGACATGGCTGCCTCTCCAAAACCTGCAGTGTTTGGAAAACTGAGAGGGACATATGTGAAATTAAAGTGGACAGAGATGTCTCCTATGTAGCTGTACAGCAATGTAGAGTTGCTTCAGCTTTGGCGTAAGCTTTCTCCTCTTCCGCTCACCATTCACCACCAGAGTCAGCAGCGTCTCGGCTGGCAGTCCAGTCAGTCAGGGTGAGTGTCTTCACTCGCCACAGCGGGCCGGACCCATTACAGGGCAGCAGAGTTATCAGTTACCAAGCCTTGGCCTATAAAGAAAACCAGGAAATAGTAGCAATTGCATATATGTAATGATTCTACTCTATTACGATTGAGCTAGCGAAGCGTATTCCTGTAACGTTTTTAATGGGCTTGTAAGTCAGCAACCGCTGGGCTGATTGACCTGCGTTACTCTTTGTTGCGCGTAATCCTATCCCTTCCATCTCGTTATTGACTACAACTGATGTATCTTGGTGAGTTATTGACTACAACTGATGTATCATGGTGAGCGTCGTGACACGTGCGACGTGAAGGGCCAAGAGTGTTCGTTATTCTGCTGCAGTAGCGATTTTGGGTTGCTCATATATCTTGAACCCTGGACTGCCACGCCGATTGCGCTCAAATTTGGTAGGTACACTGTTTGGGACTGGTTGATAGGGATGTTTTTTTATAGCGCGCATGTGTTTTTTATAGCCCGGAGAAAAAAATAGGGATTGTTAGGGTTAAGCAGGGAGTCACCGATGTTAGATCCCTCTCTGGGTCCTTTCATAGGAGGTCACGGTCCTGACCCGAGATAGCTGAGCTGTGTCGCAGCCCTGACCTCAGACAGCTGAGCTGTGCACGCCGTCGGCTCGGCCGTCAGTCGCCACAGCCGCTGACGCCAGTGTCCAAACAGCTCCAAACAATATCTGGCCCTGTATAGCAGGATAAGCCATTAGAGGCGGGAGTGATCACCGGGACGGGCTGCATGGTACAGGACGGGCTGGGAACACGTCAACTCCAGCATGACGTGTTCCCAGTGTACCTGCATGTAGTTTCTTTATTCCTCAGCAGTTGTCATCCCCTTGGCGTTAGTGTTTCGCGTCCCTCCATTGATCACTCCCGCCTCTGATGGCTTATCCTGCTATACAGGGCCGGATATTGTTTGGAGCTGTTTGGACACTGGCGTCAGCGGCTGTGGCGACTGACGTCCGAGCCGACGGCGTGCACAGCTCAGCTGTCTGAGGTCTGGGCTGCGACACAGCTCAGCTATCTCGGGTCAGGACCGTGACCTATGAAAGGACCCAGAGAGGGATCTAACATCGGTGACTCCCTGCTTAACCCTAACAATCCCCACTTTTTTGTCCGCGATATAAAAAACACACGCGGTTAGGCTGCCTGTGTCGAATTAATTAAAGTTTATTATGCCAAAGTTTCAAAATATCAATCCGGTCTGCATGTCTGACTGCTCGCAAAACGGTTCTAGAGGCAGTGTCAGCGCTCGCGGAACGGTCCTCAGATATGTCCAGGTCCACTTTCAAGCGCGGAACGGTCCTTCTGCGCCACCAGATTCCTCTCCCTTTCCCCTCCCCCTGTCCGCTGGTCTATGTCAGACACCAGTACACCACTGACCTCCCTTACCCTCTCCTGACCTTCTCAGGTGCCAGCTGAGACGCTGGTCGGCCTACAGAACCTGCTCGTTCACCTGCGGGACGTCTCGGCAGAGAACGCGCACGTCTACCAATACCGACTCTGGGACGCTAAGAGGGTCAAGGTGGAGACCGCCCAGAACAGGGTATGTAACACAGACCGTAACACAAGCCGTAACGCAGGTCGTTACACAGGGCGTAAAATAGATTGAACACAGACCGTAACATAGATCGAACACAGACCGTAACACTGGCTGCGTACGTGCGGGCACTCGGCCGGGCGGAACTGGGCTGGATCCATTGGGCAATGAACAGGTGCTTTCTGTGACAGCGTCACCGCTGCAGGTCAGTCAGGGACACACAGACACTGCACCCGGGGCCCTTGTGCATGGTACAGGGCTCGCGGGTTTAAGCGGTAGGTTTTGCACCTAGAAAATTTAGTGTACTTCAGGCTATATCTTCGTCGTCTTAAGCTTTTAAGTGTAAAAGATGCGATCGACTTGTTGGGTAACAAGCCGGCCATGATCGTGTAAAATGGCTTCATCGTAGATCGATTAGTTTCTGAGATATAACCGGAAATGTAAAAGTGCAAAACCTACCGCTTAATCTCGCGAGACCTGTATCTGAGCCCTGATTGCGCCCATATGTCGCCCCCAGGGCGTGTCACCGGACGGTTCTGTGTGTCGGACTGAAACCTGAACCTGCCTGAGTTTTATGCTATGACTCCCCAGGGCGTGCCGCCGGATGGGGCGGCCTGCTACCGGGACGGGCTGCGGCGGGCCACCAACGGCCACCCGCTCTCCGCCGAGGAGGTACAGAAGGTCTGTATGATATAAAACTTTATCGGAATTCACTGGGATTGTATTGCGTATGCAAGTCCAAATATTTCGGCCAATATTGTTTGGCCTTGGTCACTGGACAACTACAATAAATAGCCTTGAATAACCCTATAAGTATAGCTCACATTGCAGCGATACCCAAAATTCTAAATTAAATTCACAGACAAAAAATTCAAATCCCCGCGCGCTATCAACCATGTAGGAGATTCCAAGTTAAGAATATCTAGATACACTCACTATTTCCTATCAAAGTCTTACTTAATAAATTATAAGTTGTCTGCGTGTCCGTCAGCCTTATGTGTCTTCTTGCGCCGGAACGGCGCCGCGTATCGACGTGAAATTTGGTGACCACAAACTTTGGGTGGGGCGGACCATCGTATCAAAAGATGGGCGCAATCGGACGAGGGGTGCGGCGTCAGCGCGTGCATCTCTGCCCCAGGCTGGCCGAGGCCGGCGCCGAGCAGAGAGCACGCGCTTTAGGCTCAGTTGTTCGCTTAAAAAACTGAGTGAAAAGCATCAGAGCCGGGAGGTCGTTGACCTTTGACAACAAAGGCCGACACAAGGCACCGCTCGCCAAGAGGATTCGCCAGTAAATACAATTAATTTGTTTTTGCAATATCTCAGCCGTTTCTGGGCCGATTTAGCTGAAACTTGGACTGTCGGTGGTAGTGTAGTGTAGGGTAGGGTAGGGTAGGGTAGGGTAGGGTAGGGTAGGGTAGGGTAGGGTAGGGTAGGGTAGGGGTAGGGTAGGGTAGGGTAGGGTAGGGTAGGGTAGGGTAGGGTAGGGTAGGGTAGGGTAGGGTAGGGTAGGGTAGGGTAGGGACTAGGGGTAGGGTTGGGTAGGGTAGGGTAGGGGTAGGGTAGGGTAGGGTAGGGTAGTGTAGGAGTAGGGTAGGGTAGGGGTAGGGTAGGGTAGTGTAGGGGTAGGGTAGGGTAGGGTAGGGTAGGGTAGGGTAGGGTAGGGTAGGGTAGGTTAGTGTAGGGGTAGGGTAGGGGTA
Organism: Amphibalanus amphitrite; assembly: GCF_019059575.1. Taxonomy (NCBI): domain Eukaryota; kingdom Metazoa; phylum Arthropoda; class Thecostraca; order Balanomorpha; family Balanidae; genus Amphibalanus; species Amphibalanus amphitrite. The sequence continues at coordinate 98,001 of NW_024883140.1, read as the reverse complement.
GTGTAGGGGTAGGGTAGGGTAGGGTAGGGTAGGGTAGGGTAGGGCAGGGCAGGGTAGGGTAGGGTAGGGTATGGTAGGGTAGGGTAGGGTATGGTAGGTTAGGGTAGGGTATGGTAGGGTAGGGTAGGGTAGGTTAGGGTAGTGTAAGGTTAGGGTAGGGTAGTGTAAGGGTAGGGTAGGGGTAGGGTAGGGTAGGGTAGGGTAGGGTAGGGTAGGGTAGGGTAGGGTAGGGTAGGGTAGGGTAGGGTAGAGTAGGGTAGGGTAGGGACTAGGGGTAGGGTTGGGTAGGGTAGGGTAGGGGTAGGGTAGGGTAGGGGTAGGGTAGTGTAGGAGTAGGGTAGGGTAGGGGTAGGGTAGGGTAGTGTAGGGGTAGGGTAGGGTAGGGGTAGGGTAGGGTAGGGTAGGTTAGTGTAGGGGTAGGGTAGGGGTAGTGTAGGGGTAGGGTAGGGTAGGGAAGGGTAGGGTATAGGGTAGGTTAGGGTAATGTAAGGGTAGGTTAGGGTAGGGTAGGGTAGGGGTAGGGTAGGGTAGGGCAGGGCAGGGTAGGGTAGGGCAGGGCAGGGTAGGGGTAGGGTAGGGTATGGTAGGGTAGGGTAGGGTAGGGTAGGGTAGGGTAGGTTAGGGTAGTGTAAGGGTAGGGTAGGGTAGTGTAAGGGTAGGGTAGGGTAGGGTAGGGTTGAATTGAATAACATCCTAACTTACAAATGGCTCGAACAACTCGCATGCATCATCATCATGCTTTACAGTTCAATTAAAAGCAGTTACCCAGTTCTACACAAATAATACCAATAAAAATGCAAGTTTTTACACCCAAACTAATGCATCCGTTAATCACACATATCAAAACATACAGTTATCGCGTAAACCTGTACCTCTAGTATGCTGTAAATTTAACTATAAAATACTCTAAAACAGTACAGAAGGTCGTCAGCCGGGTTAACCAGCTCTCCAGCTAGCGGCGCAGAGGTCAGTCACCGCACCGGGCGTATTGCACGGGGACCCTAACAGACGCCTCACTCCTTTCCCTCATCTCAGTTGTTCTTTCATTTTTTTATTATTATAAGTAATGGAGACAGACCAGAGCATTTTCGGTGCATTTATTAGGGTCATGTTACTCCAACGGGGTTGCGTTGTCGGCACAGTCCTGTCTGGTCTGTGTGCTGCGGCGATGCTCTGCCATCCGGTGACCCAACGCCACTGTCCGCTGACCGAGTGTCGGCTCTCTGCTGACCGTGTAACGTCTGTCCGTCAGGGTGGTGGCCGTGAACGCCTGTCGGACGGCGCCGGAGGGCAGCGCCGGCCGGCTGCTGTCACTGCTGGACCAGCTGCGGCTGCCGGACGCCGGAGCGCTGCCCGACTGGGGTCTACATCCTGGTATGTTACTGGGAGCGGCACGGTGTTTGTTGGGTGCTTCTGACGGTCAGTTGTAGTAACTGTTAGTTCCTCTACTGGCCAACAGGTGAAAAGCGTATTAGCTGTACGGCAATGTAGAGTTGCTTCAGCTTTGGCGTAAACTTTCTCCTCTTCCGCTCACCATTCACCACCAGAGTCAGCAGCGTCTCGGCTGGCGGTCCAGTCAGTCAGAGCGAGTGTCTTCACTCGCCACAGCGGGCCGGACCCATTACAGGGCAGCAGAGTTATCAGTTACCAAGCCTTGGCCTATAAAGAAAACCAGGAAATAGTAGCAATTGCATATATGTAATGATTCTACTCTATTACGTTTGAGCTAGCGAAGCGTATTCCTGTAACGTTTTTAATAGGCTTGTAAGTCAGCAACCGCTGCACTGTAGGCCGGCAGCCTGAAAAAGCGCTAGAAATTCCCCCAAACTGACTGTGCGCAATATGAACAAAATAGGTATCATTTAATCCCAAATTGATCGAAGAATACGATTCCGATGCTAGTTTTGCCCTAAGGTCAAAATTGAGGTCGTCAGTTGTCACCAAACACAAGACAATTTAGACTCTCTATAGGCCACCACATTTACCGATTTTAATGATGAACTTTAGTGGTAATTTATTAGTTGACCAATCGTCGTTTTGAACGAAATTTCCTGTCAGACTAGTTCAGGGCACTGTTGTTCACTGTGCCAACATCATTCTGACATATTGCATCGCTTTTCTGCAAGATAAGCTAGCTGTTTGCAAGCAGCTGCAAGACGTAATTTAAAATCATATCCAATTTTTTAATTAGACTTTAATAAAAACGTTATTTCGAGCAGCTAAAAATGAACATTTCATAGTAGCCTCTGATTACTCATCTTTTGTTCCATATAGGTGCTTTGCTGCTTTTCCCTGCTACTTTTCGAGCTATGCGCCAGTAAACCACATGATGTAGGGGCAATTGTCACCTCGCCGCTCTACTGAAGGCCCGGCGCTCTTTAAAACGCTGGAAGTTGTGAAAAACAAACGCTTATAATCTAAATGAAATATATGTCCCTGAGCTCAGAATTGATCAACGCACACAATGCTGTCAACATTTCTGGGCCAAACTCAAAAATTCAGTCATTATTAACCCCTAAACACAAGTCAGTGATAATCAACAACAACTTGCTCTTTAGTTAGACTTTTTGAGAAATGTTGTTTCGAGCCGTTAAAAATAGCCATGCCATACAAACCACCAAACATCTTTCTGTCATGCCCTACTCGCAATTTTTGCTAATGCCTGCTACTCTTCGAGGTCACGTGACCTCACCATTAAAAGTGAATGGGGAAATAAGGAAACTGTTGTTTTTGCGCATGGAATGATTTCAAACTATCTCAAGCACACGGAATCGTGATTTCGTGCACTCCTTGCAAGATCCGATGCTTTACTTTTGCATTTGTGACCTTCCGTGACGTCATTTATGACGTCACACCGCTCATAGGAGTTTCTCGTCAATAACTCATGATCAAATTGAGCCAGCGACTCGGGAAAGCCACCACTGGACTCGGGAAGACCTCCCGAATCGAATGATATGCAATACGACCTCCTTCGATAAAGTTCGTGGCCTGATGGGCTCTGAACTGACCTTGACTCGAGGTCAATACCTTAAGTTGACCTCACCCGAACAAAAAGTATACCATTCGACGCGCCTGAACCAGACGAACACGATGGTGCCAAAATCGCTGCTCTGCGGCCATTTTTTGCGAAACTATTTGCCAAAAACCAAACCCTACCTTGGGCTTTTTGACTTCATCTCAGAGGTTACCGGTTGACCTGGAACCTTAAAATCGGGTATCAATCGTTCCGCCTTGAAACGGCGCACACGCTTGTTTTTTCCGCGAGGCTCTAGCTCCATTAGGGGCGAAACGGCAAAAAGGGGTCGTACCAACCCTCCCCCCCTCGGCCGGCCGAGGGGGTGGGGGTCCGACAATAGGTCCGGCGAGGGTTAAGCAGCCCCACTTCGTTTTTAGCATGTTTGCTTGTCACTGAGATCAACAACTCAATCACAAATAATTTCTAGCACTTTTCCGGACCCCCGGCCCAGTGTGCGCTGGGCTGATTGACCTGCGTTATTCTTTGTTGCGCGTAATCCTATCCCTTCCATCTCGTTATTGACTACAACTGATGTATCTTGGTGAGTTATTAACTACAACTGATGTATCATGGTGAGCGTCGTGACACGTGCGACGTGAAGGGCCAAGAGTGTTCGTTATTCTGCTGCAGTAGCGATTTTGGGTTGCTCATATATCTTGAACCCTGAACTGCCACGCCGATTGCGCTCAAATTTGGTACACTGTTTGGGACTGGTTGATAGGGATGTGTTTTTTATAACTCGCATGTGTTTTTTGATAGCGCGGAGAAAAAAGTAGGGATTGTTAGGGTTAAGCAGGGACTCACCGATGTTAGATCCCTCTCTGGGTCTTTTCATAGGGGGTCACGGTCCTGACCCGAGATAGCTGAGCTGTGTCGCAGCCCTGACCTCAGACAGCTGAGCTGTGCACGCCGTCGGCTCGGCCGTCAGTCGCCACAGCCGCTGACGCCAGTGTCCAAACAGCTCCCAACAATATCCGGCCCTGCGGGAGTGATCACCGGAACGGGCTGCATGGTACAGGACGGGCTGGGAACACGTCAACTCCAGCATGACGTGTTCCCAGTGTACCTGCATGTAATTTCTTTATTCCTCAGCAGTTGTCATCCCCTTGGCGTTAGTGTTTCGCGTCCCTCCATTGATCACTCCTGCCTCTGATGGCTTATCCTGCTATACAGGGCCGGATATTGTTTGGAGCTGTTTGGACACTGGCGTCAGCGGCTGTGGCGACTGACGGCCGAGCCGACGGCGTGCACAGCTCAGCTGTCTGAGGTCAGGGCTGCGACACAGCTCAGCTATCTCGGGTCAGGACCGTGACCTATGAAAGGACCCAGAGAGGGATCTAACATCGGTGACTCCCTGCTTAACCCTAACAATCCCCACTTTTTTGTCCGCGATATAAAAAAACACATGCGGTTAGGCTACCTGTGTCGAATTAATTAAAGTTTATTATGTCAAAGTTTCAAAACATCAATCCGGTCTGCATGTCTGACTGCTCGCAGAACGGTTCTAGAGGCAGTGTCAGCGCGCGCGGAACGGTCCTCAGATGTGTCCACTTTCAAGCGCGGAACGGTCCTACTGCGCCACCAGACTCCTCTCCCTCTCCCCTCCCCCTGTCCGCTGGTCTATGTCAGACACCAGTACACCACTGACCTCCCCTACCCTCCCCTGACCTTCTCAGGTGCCAGCTGAGACGCTGGTCGGCCTACAGAACCTGCTCGTTCACCTGCGGGACGTCTCGGCAGAGAACGCTCACGTCTACCAGTACCGACTCTGGGACGCTAAGAGGGTCAAGGTGGAGACCGCCCAGAACAGGGTATGTAACACAGACCGTAACACAAGCCGTAACGCAGGTCGTTACACAGGGCGTAAAATAGATTGAACACAGACCGTAACATAGATCGAACACAGACCGTAACACTGGCTGCGTACGTGCGGGCACTCGGCCGGCCGGAACTGGGCTGGATCCATTGGGCAATGAACAGGTGCTTTCTGTGACAGCGTCACAGCTGCAGGTCAGTCAGGGACACACAGACACTGCACCCGGCGCCCTTGTGCATGGTACAGGGCTCGCGGGTTTTAGCGGTAGGTTTTGCACCTAGAAAATTTAGTGTACTTTAGGTTATATCTTCGTCGTCTTAAGCTTTTAAGTGTTGAAGATGCGATCGACTTGTTGGGTAACAAGCCGGCCATGATCGTGTAAAATGGCTTCATCGTAGATCGATTAGTTTCTGAGATATAACCGGAAATGTAAAAGTGCAAAACCTACCGCTTAATCTCGCGAGACCTGTACCTGAGCCCTGAGCGCGCCCATGTGTCGCCCCCAGGGCGTGTCGCCGGACGGTTCTGTGTGTCGGACTGAAACCTGAACCTGCCTGAGTGTTATGCTATGACTCCCTAGGGCGTGTCGCCGGATGGGGCGGCCGGCTACCGGGACGGGCTGCGGTGGACCACCAACGGCCACCCGCTCTCCGCCGAGGAGGTACAGAAGGTCGTCAGCCGGGTGAACCAGCTCTCCAGCTAGCGGCGCAGAGGTCAGTCACCGCACCGGGCGTATTGCACGGGGACCCTAACAGACGCCTCACTCCTTTCCCTCATCTCAGTTGTTCTTTCATTTTTTTATCTACTATTATAAATCCTAAAAAGTCCGCCGTCGGGGTTACGCAGCCGGCGTTACTCCCAAAAACGCCTATTGCGGCGCCGTCGATTGACGCACGAGGGTGAAATTTTTACCACTCGTGGGTCACGTAATTCAACAGGTCGTATAAAATTTTGGGCACGATGCGGCCGGGAGTGCGCCGTGGCGCGTGCTCATGTGCGCCATGGGGTAAGCATTAGATTCGCGGCCGGCGCCGAGCAGAGGGCACGTGCTTTAGGCTCAGTTGTTCGCTTAAAAAACTGCGTGGAAATAATCGGCAGGTCATTGACCTTTGGCAACGAAGGCCGACACAAGGCACCACTCGCCAAGAGGATTCGCCAAGAAATACAATTAATTTGTTTTTGCAATATCTCAGCCGTTTCTGGGCCGATTTAGCTGAAACTTGGACTGTCGGTAGTAGTGTAGTGTAGTGTAGGGTAGGGTAGGGTAGGGTAGGGTAGGGGATTGTAGGGTAGGGTAGGGTAGGGTAGGGTAGGGTAGGGGTAGGGTAGGGTAGGGTAGGGTAGGGTAGGGTAGGGGTAGGGTAGGGTAGGGTTGGGTAGGGTAGGGTAGGGTAGGCTACGGCAGGGGATTGTAGGGTAGGGTAGGGTAGGGTAGGGTAGGGGATTGTAGGGTAGGGTAGTGTAGGGGTAGGGGTAGGGGTAGGGTAGGGTAGTGTAAGGGTAGGGTAGGGTAGGTTAGGGTAGGGTAAGGTACGGTAGGGTAGGGTAGGGTAGGGTAGGGTAGGCTAGGGTAGTAGGGTAGGGTATGGTAGGGTAGGATATGGTAGGGTATGGTAGGGTAGGGTAGGGTAGGGTAGGGTAGGGTAGGGTAGGGTAGGGTAGAGTAGGGTAGGGTAGTAGAATAGGGTAGGGTAGGGTAGGGTAGAGTAGGGTAGGGTAGGGTAGGGTAGGGTAGGGTAGGGTAGGGTAGGGTAGGGTAGTAGGGTAGGGTAGGGTAGGGTAGAGTAGGGTAGGGTAGTAGGGTAGGGTAGGGTAGGGTAGGGTATGGTAGTAGGGTAGGGTAGGGTAGGGTAGGGTAGTAGGGTAGGGTATGGTAGGGTATGGTAGGGTAGGGTAGGGGTAGGGTAGGGGTAGGGTAGGGTAGGAGTAGGGTAGGGGTAGGGTTGAGTTCAAAAAGGCCCAACATACAAAACACTTGAACACCCCGCAAGTATCACCATCCCTGTTCAATTAAAAACAGCTACCCAAATCTACCCAAATAATACAGCTAAAAATACAAGTCAATCACCCAAACTAATGCGCCCGTAACATAACATAAATCAAAACATACAGTTATCGCGTAAACCTGTACCTCTAGTTATTATAAATAATGGAGATAGACCAGAGCATTATCGGTGCATTTATTAGGGTCATGTTACTCCAACGGGGTTGCGTTGTCGGCACAGTCCTGTCTGGTCTGTGTGCTGCGGCGATGCTCTGCCATCCGGTGACCCAACGCCACTGTCCGCTGACCGAGTGTCGGCTCTTTGCTGACCGTGTAACGTCTGTCCGTCAGGGTGGTGGCCGTGAACGCCTGTCGGACGGCGCCGGAGGGCAGCGCCGGCCGGCTGCTGTCACTGCTGGACCAGCTGCGACTACCGGACGCCGGAGCGCTGCCCGACTGGGGTCTACATCCTGGTATGTTACTGGGAGCGGCACGGTGTGTGTTGGGTGCTTCTGACGGTCAGTTGTAGTAACTGTTAGTTCCTCTACTGGCCACCAGGTGAAAAGCGTATTAGCTGTACAGCAATGTAGAGTTGTTTATTTAGGAACCAATTCTTCGACACCAGTAATGCGTATATTGATTCGGTAGCTTTCGGAAGCTTCTGCTCCCTTCGTCAGCCGTGCTTTAAAATGCATTAAAATACAAGACAATGCGTCTCAAACGTCTCAAACACCTACCAAAATACATACCACCACGAGGTATGTATCCTGCTCACGACCAGTGAGCAGGAGACCGGTGGCCAGGAGACTGGTAAGCAGGAGGACAGACAGGAGACCGGTGAGCAGGAGGAGACTGGTGGACAGGAGGAGGACAATGGAGATAAGTGGGTGGTCAATCTGTCTAGTGTCTGGGGTAAGCCTAAGTGACGATGAGGTCAGTGTGCTACGTAAAGGGCTCAATTTTGTACCGACGCCGACAAGCGTTCCAGTCGCGGATTTTGTTTCGGCGGTCGAAAGTGTGTGCCGTTCAGACGATGTAACACCGGATGTAGCGAATAGGCTTAGATTCGAGGTCACCAAAGCTCTCAATTCCTTCCGTCCCCCGCAAAGCAAAAATCTCAGTAAGGGGGAGTGGAAAGCGTTACGTGACCTACAAGATAGGCAAGATATTATGATTTTACCTGCAGATAAGGGTAGATCTGTATGTGTGATGACCTGTGAGCAGTATCAAAGTAGGTTAGAAACACTAATAGGGGATCACGACACGTACACTGAACTGGATAGGGACCCAACCGGTAGGTACACACGAGAGGTAAGGGGGGCGCTAAAGGACTTAGAACAACAGGGCAAATTGGACAGAAAAACGTATCTAAAACTGTACCCGTCGGACCCGACTCCGCCATTGCTTTATGGGCTACCGAAGGTGCACAAGCAGGGCGTTCCGCTACGTCCCATCGTGTCTAGCATAGGCAGTGTAACGTACCAGCTGTCCAAACATTTAGCTAGCATATTATCTCCTCTGGTAGGCAAGTCTGAACATCATGTCAAGGACACGGCGAGTTTCAAAGAGAGTTTACGAGATGTTACGCTCAGTGACGATGAGACCATGGTTTCTTTTGACGTCAAAGCGCTGTTCACATCGGTACCGACAGAGGCAGCATGTGAAGTAGCACGCCAGAGACTCGAAGAAGAGTTTTTGGATGAGGAAAGCAAGGTAAGAGCGGAAACAGCACTGGAGGTCGAGGATATCATAAAATTGTTACGGCTCTGTTTGGGTACTACTTACTTTAGGGTTAACGGAAAGTTCTTTAAGCAAAAGTGGGGCACGGCCATGGGGAGTCCAGTGAGCGTTGTGGTGGCCAACTTGTTCATGGAATCGTTCGAATCCAGTGCACTCCAGTCGTTTCCACACCCAGTGAAACTGTGGAGACGCTACGTAGATGACACGTTCGTGATCTTAAAGAAAGATCAGGTAGGTGAACTACTCGACCACCTCAACGCTCAGCACGAGAGGATTGAATTCACGCTCGAGGAGGAAAAGGAGGGATCCTTACCTTTTTTTGGATGTAAAGGTACATAGACTGGGAGGGGGGACCATGAAGACCGAGGTGTTCAGGAAAGCAACTCATACGGACAAATACCTTCACTATGAATCACACCACAGCTCACAGCACAAGGCATCAGTCCCACAGACACTTTTCACACGGGCATCACGACTCACGACAACACCTGAGGACGAGGAACGCGAGACAGGGAAGATAGAACGGGCACTGGTGAGGAACCACTACCCAAAGCGAATGGTGCGCCGTATCCACAGGCGGGTAAAAAATAGAGAACGACTACGCATGGGAGAGGGTGGTGGTTCTGAACGGGTAGGCAGGGAACAGGAGGAGGACAAACGGGTTTATGTAAGCATCCCTTACATCCAGGGGGTGAGTGAACAGGTCACGCGCGTCCTCCGACCCTACGCGAAGGTCAGCACGAGACCTGCAGCGAACCTTAGTGCTAGGCTCGTCAAACCCAAGGACAAATTAGGGATCAAAGAGAAAGCTGGGCTGGTCTATCAGTATAAGTGCCAGTGCGGGGAACATGTCAACTCCAGCATGACGTGTTCCCAGTGTACCTGCATGTAGTTTCTTTATTCCTCAGCAGTTGTCATCCCCTTGGCGTTAGTGTTTCGCGTCTCTCAATTGATCACTCCCGCCTCTGATGGCTTATCCTGCTATACAGGGCCGGATATTGTTTGGAGCTGTTTGGACACTTGCGTCAGCGGCTGTGGCGCCTGACGGCCGAGCCGACGGCGTGCACAGCTCAGCTGTCTGAGGTCAGGGCTGCGACACAGCTCAGCTATCTCGGGTCAGGACCGTGACCTATGAAAGGACCCAGAGAGGGATCTAACATCGGTGATTCCCTGCTTAACCCTAACAATCCCCACTTTTTTGTCCGCGATATAAAAAACACATGCGGTTAGAGTACCTGTGTCGAATTAATTAACTGGTTGATAGGGACTGGTTGATAGGGATGTTTTTTTATAACTCGCATGTGTTTTTTTATAGCGCGGAGAAAAAAGTAGGGATTGTTAGGGTTAAGCAGGGAGTCACCGATGTTAGATCCCTCTCTGGGTCTTTTCATAGGGGGTCACGGTCCTGACCCGAGATAGCTGAGCTGTGTCGCAGCCCTGACCTCAGACAGCTGAGCTGTGCACGCCGTCGGCTCGGCCGTCAGTCGCCACAGCCGCTGACGCCAGTGTCCAAATAGCTCCAAACAATATCCGTCCCTGTATAGCAGGATAAGCCATCAGAGGCGGGAGTGATCACCGGAACGGGCTGCATGGTACAGGACGGGCTGGGGACACGTCAACTCCAGCATGACGTGTTCCCAGTGTACCTGCATGTAGTTTCTTTCTTAGGTGTTGTTTTTATCCGCTGGGACTGAGAGCGTGAGATGATGTTTTTCGTACTACGCTGGAGTACGAAAAACATCATCTCATGTAGTTTCTTTATTCCTCAGCAGTTGTCATCCCCTTGGCGTTAGTGTTTCGCGTCCCTCCATTGATCACTCCCGCCTCTGATGGCTTATCCTGCTATACAGGGCCGGATATTGTTTGGAGCTGTTTGGACACTGGCGTCAGCGGCTGTGGCGACCGACGGCCGAGCCGACGGCGTGCACAGCTCAGCTGTCTGAGGTCAGGGCTGCGACACAGCTCAGCTATCTCGGGTCAGGACCGTGACCTATGAAAGGACCCAGAGAGGGATCTAACATCGGTGACTCCCTGCTTAACCCTAACAATCCCCACTTTTTTGTCCGCGATATAAAAAACACATGCGGTTAGAGTACCTGTGTCGATTTAATTAAAGTTTATTATGTCAAAGTTTCAAAACATCAATCCGGTCTGCATGTCTGACTGCTCGCAGAACGGTTCTAGAGGCAGTGTCAGCGCGCGCGGAACGGTCCTCAGATATGTCCACTTTCAAGCGCGGAACGGTCCTACTGCGCCACCAGACTCCTCTCCCTCTCCCCTCCCCCTGTCCGCTGGTCTATGTCAGACGCCAGTACACCACTGACCTCCCCTACCCTCTCCTGACCTTCTCAGGTGCCAGCTGAGACGCTGGTCGGCCTACAGAACCTGCTCGTTCACCTGCGGGACGTCTCGGCAGAGAACGCGCACGTCTACCAATACCGACTCTGGGACGCTAAGAGGGTCAAGGTGGAGACCGCCCAGAACAGGGTATGTAACACAGACCGTAACACAAGCCGTAACGCAGTTCGTTACACAGGGCGTAAAATAGATTGAACACAGACCGTAACATAGATCGAACACAGACCGTAACACTGGCTTCGTACGTGCGGGCACTCGGCCGGCCGGAACTGGGCTGGATCCATTGGGCAATGAACAGGTGCTTTCTGTGACAGCGTCACCGCTGCAGGTCAGTCAGGGACACACAGACACTGCACCCGGCGCCCTTGTGCATGGTACAGGGCTCGCGGGTTTTAGCGGTAGGTTTTGCACCTAGAAAATTTAGTGTACTTCAGGCTATATCTTCGTCGTCTTAAGCTTTTAAGTGTTGAAGATGCGATCGACTTGTTGGGTAACAAGCCGGCCATGATCGTGTAAAATGGCTTCATCGTAGATCGATTAGTTTCTGAGATATAACCGGAAATGTAAAAGTGCAAAACCTACCGCTTAATCTCGCGAGACCTGTACCTGAGCCCTGAGCGCGCCCATATGTCGCCCCCAGGGCGTGTCGCCGGACGGTTCTGTGTGTCGGACTGAAACCTGAACCTGCCTGAGTGTTATGCTATGACTCCCCAGGGCGTGCCGCCGGATGGGGCGGCCGGCTACCGGGACGGGCTGCGGCGGGCCACCAACGGCCACCCGCTCTCCGCCGAGGAGGTACAGAAGGTCGTCAGCCGGGTTAACCAGCTCTCCAGCTAGCGGCGCAGAGGTCAGTCACCGCACCGGGCGTATTGCCGATTGCGCGCCGATTGCGCGCCTGAGGTCAGGGCTGCGACACAGCTCAGCTATCTCGGGTCAGGACCGTGACCTATGAAAGGACCCAGAGAGGGATCTAACATCGGTGACTCCCTGCTTAACCCTAACAATCCCCACTTTTTTGTCCGCGATATAAAAAAACACATGCGGATAGGCTACCTGTGTCGAATTAATTAAAGTTTATTATGTCAAAGTTTCAAAACATCAATCCGGTTTACATGTCTGACTGCTCGCAGAACGGTTCTAGAGGCAGTGTCAGCGCGCGCGGAACGGTCCTCAGATGTGTCCACTTTCAAGCGCGGAACGGTCCTACTGCGCCACCAGACTCCTCTCCCTCTCCCCTCCCCCTGTCCGCTGGTCTATGTCAGACACCAGTACACCACTGACCTCCCCTACCCTCCCCTGACCTTCTCAGGTGCCAGCTGAGACGCTGGTCGGCCTACAGAACCTGCTCGTTCACCTGCGGAACGTCTCGGCAGAGAACGCGCACGTCTACCAGTACCGACTCTGGGACGCTAAGAGGGTCAAGGTGGAGACCGCCCAGAACAGGGTATGTAACACAGACCGTAACACAAGCCGTAACGCAGGTCGTTATACAGGGCGTAAAATAGATTGAACACAGACCGTAACATAGATCGAACACAGACCGTAACACTGGCTGCGTACTTGCGGGCACTCGGCCGGCCGGAACTGGGCTGGATCCATTGGGCAATGAACAGGTGCTTTCTGTGACAGCGTCACCGCTGCAGGTCAGTCAGGGACACACAGACACTGCACCCGGCGCCCTTGTGCATTTTACAGGGCTCGCGGGTTTTAGCGGTAGGTTTTGCACCTAGAAAATTTAGTGTACTTCAGGTTATATCTTCGTCGTCTTAAGCTTTTAAGTGTTGAAGATGCGATCGACTTGTTGGGTAACAAGCCGGCCATGATCGTGTAAAATGGCTTCATCGTAGATCGATTAGTTTCTGAGATATAACCGGAAATGTAAAAGTGCAAAACCTACCGCTTAATCTCGCGAGACCTGTACCTGAGCCCTGAGCGCGGCCATGTGTCGCCCCCAGGGCGTGTCGCCGGACGGTTCTGTGTGTCGGACTGAAACCTGAACCTGCCTGAGTGTTATGCTATGACTCCCCAGGGCGTGTCGCCGGATGGGGCGGCCGGCTACCGGGACGGGCTGCGGTGGACCACCAACGGCTACCCGCTCTCCGCCGAGGAGGTACAGAAGGTCGTCAGCCGGGTGAACCAGCTCTCCAGCTAGCGGCGCAGAGGTCAGTCACCGCACCGGGCGTATTGCACGGGGACCCTAACAGACGCCTCACTCCTTTCCCTCATCTCAGTTGTTCTTTCATTTTTTTATTATTATAAATAATGGAGATAGACCAGAGCATTTTCGGTGCATTTATTAGGGTCATGTTACTCCAACGGGGTTGCGTTGTCGGCACAGTCCTGTCTGGTCTGTGTGCTGCGGCGATGCTCTGCCATCCGGTGACCCAACGCCACTGTCCGCTGACCGAGTGTCGGCTCTCTGCTGACCGTGTAACGTCTGTCCGTCAGGGTGGTGGCCGTGAACACCTGTCGGACGGCGCCGGAGGGCAGCGCCGGCCGGCTGCTGTCACTGCTGGACCAGCTGCGGCTGCCGGACGCCGGAGCGCTGCCCGACTGGGGTCTACATCCTGGTATGTTACTAGGAGCGGCACGGTGTGTGTTGGGTGCTTCTGACGGTCAGTTGTAGTAACTGTTAGTTCCTCTACTGGCCACCAGGTGAAAAGCGTATTAGCTGTACAGCAATGTAGAGTTGCTTCAGCTTTGGCGTAAACTTTCTCCTCTTCCGCTCACCATTCACCACCAGAGTCAGCAGCGTCTCGGCTGGCGGTCCAGTCAGTCAGAGCGAGTGTCTTCACTCGCCACAGCGGGCCGGACCCATTACAGGGCAGCAGAGTTATCAGTTACCAAGCCTTGGCCTATAAAGAAAACCAGGAAATAGTAGCAATTGCATATATAAAATGATTCTACTCTATTACGTTTGAGCTAGCGAAGCGTATATCTGTAACGTTTTTAATAGGCTTGTAAGTCAGCAACCGCTGGGCTGATTGACCTGCGTTGTTGTTGTTGTTGTTGTTGGAATAGGACGCGTAGCCTTGCGACCCAAGCGTCCAACTTCACTGTAGTCGTTCTCTTGACTAGTAGTCACGTCCTTTCTTGTTCGGTACCAAGGCGTCGGTACTAAGCGGTACTAAGCGGGTGACAATGGAAGGAGTAAGGAGATACCAAGGTAGGGAAATTGCGCAGGGAGGAAATTGCCAGGGAGGAATAACCTTAGGAGGGAGAAGTTGATGAAGTTGATGAAGAATCTTGAAGTTTATGTTAGTGTTAGTAATTCAGCATTATGTGAAGCGATCTAGCTATTTCAAATTGGAATCCTCAGCCCTCGGGCTGGAGAGTTGGACAACTTAAAATAATTCTAGATACTGCTACATACAACTTAGGAAGGACTTCAGTTCAGGAAAGAGGTTGCCTCCCATGTGCCCCGATGCCCAGTCCCCTCACAACACAGGCCCTCAGGGACAGCACAAAACGGAGACGGCCAGTTCTCACGTAAGTGACCAGTATCGGACAGAGAAAACAGCACAGAACAGAATAACGGACAGTCACTCATATCAACAGAATCATGATGATGACAGGAACAACCACCGCATTTTGTCAGATCAGCTTCACTCCTAGCCCGCTCACCACTTAACCAACCGTGTTGGCTGCGGTAATATGAACCAATTCAAATCAATGTGTTAACACCATAACAAGAATTGTTACAGCTTATCGAGGAGGTCACAGTCTCGAAGATAGAGGAACAATGCATCAATGATACTACTATCGTCATTTCCCAACAGGGAAGCCACTGTTGGCCGAATGCCGAGGTTCCTACAGGTCGATAACAGTCTACGTCTTTGCACTCGGTACAGTCGACAGTCCAGGAGAATGTGTTGAACATCTTGCTGGCATCGACATGTGTCACACATCGGAGCTGGAATGCGATCAAGTATGTACGAATGAGTAAGTAAGGTATGGCCAAGTCTAAGACGACACAATACCACTTCCTCCTTCCGACTATCACGCATGCTAGACGACCATAATCCAACATTCGGTTTGATAAGTTTCAAGTGGGTGTGACGATAATTCTGCCACATCATCGCAAAACGATCGCGGATACACTTGCGTACAGCTGGTACATATTCCCGATAACAAACCCTAACCATTGTCACATTTGGTTTCTCATGTGCCTTCCTAGCCCAGTAATCTGCCCTCACATTCCCGGCAATACCACTATGTCCTGGTATCCAGACCAGAACACATTCATATTCAGCACAGTTGATGGCGTGGTTGATCTCTAGGATCTCTTGAGATCAACCACGATCAACCAACGATCGCGGATACACTTGCGTACAGCTGGTACATATTCCCGATAACAAACCCTAACCATTGTCACATTTGGTTTCTCATGTGCCTTCCTAGCCCAGTAATCTGCCCTCACATTCCCGGCAATACCACTATGTCCTGGTATCCAGACCAGAACACATTCATATTCAGCACAGTTGATGGCGTGGTTGATCTCTAGGATCTCTTGAAGCACCGGTGATCACCTGTGGGGCTGTTAAGCGCCTTTATCGCCGCCATCGAATCTGTGCATATCAGAGTTCTACTTAACCGGTTATCTCGCACGTATTTCAAAGCCTCCCTTATCGCTACTAACTCTGCGGTATAGATTGAGAGGCCTGCCTGGAGCTTAAATGAATAAAAAGCATTATTAATTGTAAACGCACAGCTGACAGACGTGTTGATTTTAGAACCATCTGTAAAGAGGACTCTGTACCCTGAGTAACTTTCAAGTAAATCCTGAAACTCAGTCTGAATGTCTGTCAGTGTCACATGTCTTTTGTCTTGTGTCAACAGCAAACGGGTGCTCACTCCATGCATTGTCCATGGAGCTATGGCTCTGGTGGCCGGCAACAATTCAGGGATGTGAAATTCAAGTTCATTCAGTATATTCCGCAACCGGTACGCCACAGGAAATCCTGATACTCTGTGCAAATACCTCTCCGACACATCTTGATACAAGTGTTCAATGTTCTGTATGTCCATCAAGCTATAACAGGGATGTTGTCGGTCACTCAGTACCTTCAGGGCATATCTGACCAACAATTCTTTTCGTCGTAGACATAGAGGGGGGACATTTGTTTCAACTTGTAGTGCCTGTACTGGAGAGGTTCGGATCGCTCCTGTGGCGATTCGTAGGCATGCGTTCTGTATAGTTTCAAGCGACTCCACTCGCCTGTTACCAGGGCCGTCCAAGATAAACGATGCATACTCCAGTATGGGCCGAATGATGGCTTTATACATCCTGAGGAGCACTGTACGATCTGCCCCATAACTTTTCCCGGCGACACATTTCAAAATTGACATCCGCTTTTGCGCCCGTCCTTTGACATACTCCACGTGGGAATGTAGGTTTAGTTTAGAATCTAAAATAACTCCCAGGTACTTCACCTGGTCAACGACACCAACCCGGTCTCCATTCAGGCGTAGAGCTGGGAGGGTTGTCTCGTCAATTCGTTTAAGGCCGCGTCGAAATAGTACAGCATTCGTCTTATTGGGAGAGAAAGCAAAGCCGTTCCTCGTCGCCCAATCTCCTATTCGATCCAGTGCTACCTGCATGTCTCTGTACAGTGTGGGTACACGTTTTCTTTGGGTCCATACTGTTACATCATCCGCATATATTGCACACGAGATGCCTGGGGGCAGGGTGTCAATAAGAGAATCAATGGCGAGGTTAAACAGCATCGGAGATATTACTCCGCCTTGTACTACACCATATTCTTGTTGGTATACATCGGATAGAACACCACATCGCACCTGAAATGTTCGGTTGCACAAAAAACCATGAACAAAATGCATGATGTGGCCCCGGAAGCCGACATGATGCATTCTGTGGAGAAGCATGGTGGGAGACACCATATTATAGGCCGATTTTATGTCCAGAAAGACTGCCAAGGTACTGGCGTGATGTAAAAAACCTTCCCGAATATGTGAGTCCATTCGAATCAGATGATCTGCCGTAGACTTTCCCGTCCGAAAAGCACACTGATATTTGCTCAACAATTCGTACTTCTCGATACACCAAGATAGTCTCCTGCCAACCATTCTCTCCATTAATTTACAAAGGCATGATGTAAGTTGAATCGGTCTGTACGACTCAACCAATGTGGCATCTTTCCCTGGTTTCAAAATCGGGACAATAAATGAATGCTTCCACGATGTAGGGAAGATATCGTTTGTCCATAAGTGGTTAAATAACTTCAGCAGTTCATATAATTGCAAGTCATTCAGATGTCGTATGAAATCGTAGTGAACCCTGTCAGGGCCAACCGATGTGGATCCGGAGCGACTTATGGCGTCCCGAAGCTCGTCCACAGTAAAAGCTCTGTTATAATGGTCCCTGTTATCGACCCCAAAATCAGGCATACTGGCTAACATATCTCGCTCTTGCTCGAGAAATGTTTCAGGATAATTCTCCTTGGAACAGATCTTTTCAAAGTGTTTCCCGAATATCCTTGCCACTTCATAAGGGTCATCTTTGGTCGTATTGTCGTGGAACAGGACAGGAAATGGTTTCGTCACCCTGTATTTATTGGAGAATTTGCGTATGATTTCCCATAATCGGTTCATAGGGGTTCGGTGGTTAAAAGTGGACAAAAGTTCTCTCCATGATGTTTGCTGTGCCTGTTTCAAGGTACGCCGAGTCTGGGCCTTGATTCTCCTATATTCAAGTCGTAAAAACTGGGAAAAGGGGTCTCTACGCATTCTATTTTGCGCTCGCCGGCGGTTTCGTATGGCCTCACGGCACTCACTTGACCACCACGGACATTGATATTTTGAGTTTGCATTTTTCATTGGGATATATCCTTTTGCAGTGTTGATTATCTCCTCGGTCATGATATCACAGTTACCCACACCCAATGCATCGTTAAAACGGATGTCACATGTATTTCTAAATGCCACCCAATCAGCTTTCTTGGTGTTCCATCCCAGGAATATATTAGGTAAGTCCGGCACTGGCGTCGAAGGCCGGTACCGAACATGCAGAGGAAAATGGTCACTCGAGTGTAAGTCCCTATCTGGGTTCCACTCGAACCAGGGGGCAATGTCGCTGGAAGCCAGAGTCAAATCAATATGGGACATCATACCGGTCGATTCATCCAATCGTGTCGGCTGTCCATCATTGAGCACATGGAGATCAAACCGGTTTATAATGCCCATCCATATCATTCCTCGTTGATCGCAGCGGTCAGAACCCCACATCATATGCTTACTGTTCGCATCAGTGCAAATCACAAAAGGTTTTGGTAGCTGTGTTATCAGCCCAGACAACTCGTCAGATTCAAGGCGATCCGTGGGTGGCATATATAAGGAGCACAGGGTGATGCGTCTATTTCGCGTTCGAACTGTACATGCCAATGCTTGTAATGAGGTTTGTAATGTCAATCTGCTATGTGGAAATCTGTGTGACACATATATAGAGACCCCACCTCTCCTGAATCCTTGTGCAGCACATTCATTAAACAATGAGTATCGAGGAAGGTTAACTGAGTATTTATCAGTTGCAAGGAAGTGGGTTTCCTGAAGACATATAGCATCATAGCAGCCTTCAGCAAACATCTGCTTTGCTTCAGCCCATTTGCCTATCAACCCTCTAGAGTTCCATTGTAGAATATTCAGACCTGGGAAGGACTGACTGATTGTTCTGGGGGGGGGGGGGGGGCTAGAGGTCTCTGTAAATATGGGCCATTGCTTGGTTGTAGTATAGTCTCATGTTCACCTGATGCCACAATAATGATGAGCTGCATTGAACCCATCCACTTGTGGCTGAGAAAATAAAAAAGAACAACATAAACCATATCATATCACACATATGTATATCGCTGCCAAATACAAACATAACAATGTCTAACCTGGAGAACTTGGGTGGTTTGGGGGAAAAGAGGGTGCCATCCTTGTGAGGCTTGGCATCCTCTTGCTGGTTCCAGATTGGGATGTCTGGGATGTGTCACTCTCATAGGGACGTAAACGATTTTGGTGGTCTGCACCACCAGGCTTAAAGCCACCTTGTCCACCTCTTCTGCTCTGAATTCCTCTAGACCTGTTTGGGCCTGGGCTTTTTCTCTCTGGCTCCTTCTGTGTCTGGTCCTGACTGAGATCAATGTCCTGGAAAGGGTCAGAAGGAGTAACTGTGGCCTCCTCTGCACAGGCCAAGTCATACATCCTTTGTTCTGTTTCTGAGAGGGTGGATACCTGGGACAGTTCAGTCATTGCGTCGGGAGCATCCATGTTTTCTGGGTGTGGATCCTGATTCACCATTTCCAGCCCCATGGTGGTTTGGCTGGGGGACACAGGGTCGACATCTGTATCTGGTACACCTGCTGTGTCTTCCTCTACATTTTCCCTCCTTTCCTGCCTATCTGTGACTGCATCAGGCTGGGTTTCCTTGTGAGTGGTGTTGTTCTGTTGCAGTAGCTGTGTAAGAAGGGTCAGGATTTTATCCATTTTCTGCTCCATGGTTTCTGATCTATTCCGAGCCACCCCATCATCATTCTGAGCCCCACCGTGTGCCCTTACCGCTGCAGCATAGGAACACACGGTTGGGTTCCGATGCTCTAACTCATACAGTCTCCGTGCATGTGGGTATGAGACATCCCTATCCACTTTTAATTCACATATCTCTTTTTCCTTTTTCCAGACAGAGCACTGTCTAGAAAAGCAGTCATGATCAGTTTCAGCACAGTTGATACATCTGTGTTCGCATTGCCCGTCATGTTTTGAGGCTCCACAGGACAGACATACTCCCTCTGACCTGCACCGGTCCCTGGTATGGCCAAACTTGCCACAGTTATGGCACAGGAGTGGGTTCGGCACATGTTTTTTTCACACGGTATACCACATAGTCAAACTGGAGTTTTTGAGGGCATGTTGGTTTTTCAAAGGTCAGGAGTACAGTGGGTGTCTTTTCAAAGTGATTTCCAACCTTTTTCATAAATCTTTTTGCAGCGACTACACCAAAATCAGTCAACCACTCCACGATCTCCTCCTCCGATAGGCTCATCAAATCATAGGCATGAATGGTTCCCCTGCTTTGATTTAGTTTCCTGTCTCTCTCTACTTCACATTCCTCCCCTCCAAACCATCTAGCTTTCTCTAGCTTCTCAGTTTGAGCTTGGTCCTTGGTCTTCACCAGGAGCCTGCCATCATTTAGAAAGCTGGCTTTTGCCACCTTGTCACTCCCGCCCAGTATACCTCTGATAGATTGCTGGACCCAAGGCCATCCCCTTTCTTTGATGCCTCTGCCTGACTGGAGTTTTATAGTCAGATATACACCAGCATCATCACCATCCTCATCCCAGAACCTTTCTGAGATGTCATCCTCCCTCACCCTCTTATTAGCCCGTCTTGTCCCCATCCCGACAGCTCGAACCTACGTCCAAGCCATGTCGGCAAATGCGCCAACAAGAAGGGCTCAACCGCACTCACCAAAGCTGACTGGGATTGCCGTCTAACGCAATCAGCAACAAAAATAAATATAAATTGAAAGGTAGAATATCAACAATAATCAGTCTTGACCCTTTCACTTGGTACAAGCTCAACTCGTCTCCGACACGTCCGTCCTCTGCCACGTGGCGCGCCAGAATCAATTGACCTGCGTTACTCTTTGCTGCGCGTAATCCTATCCCTTCCATCTCGTTATTGACTACAACTCATGTATCTTGGTGAGTTATTGACTACAACTGATGTATCATGGTGAGCGTCGTGACACGTGCGACGTGAAGGGCCAAGAGTGTTCGTTATTCTGCTGCAGTAGCGATTTTGGGTTGCTCATATATCTTGAACCCTGAACTGCCACGCCGATTGCGCTCAAATTTGGTACACTGTTTGGGACTGGTTGATAGGGATGTGTTTTTTATAACTCGCATGTGTTTTTTTATAGCGCGGAGAAAAAAGTAGGGATTGTTAGGGTTAAGCAGGGACTCACCGATGTTAGATCCCTCTCTGGGTCTTTTCATAGGGGGTCACGGTCCTGACCCGAGATAGCTGAGCTGTGTCGCAGCCCTGACCTCAGACAGCTGAGCTGTGCACGCCGTCGGCTCGGCCGTCAGTCGCCACAGCCGCTGACGCCAGTGTCCAAACAGCTCCCAACAATATCCGGCCCTGCGGGAGTGATCACCGGAACGGGCTGCATGGTACAGGACGGGCTGGGAACACGTCAACTCCAGCATGACGTGTTCCCAGTGTACCTGCATGTAGTTTCTTTATTCCTCAGCAGTTGTCATCCCCTTGGCGTTAGTGTTTCGCGTCCCTCCATTGATCACTCCCGCCTCTGATGGCTTATCCTGCTATACAGGGCCGGATGTTGTTTGGAGCTGTTTGGACACTGGCGTCAGCGGCTGTGGCGACTGACGGCCGAGCCGACGGCGTGCACAGCTCAGCTGTCTGAGGTCAGGGCTGCGACACAGCTCAGCTATCTCGGGTCAGGACCGTGACCTATGAAAGGACCCAGAGAGGGATCTAACATCGGTGACTCCCTGCTTAACCCTAACAATCCCCACTTTTTTGTCCGCGATATAAAAAACACATGCGGTTAGAGCACCTGTGTCGATTTAATTAAAGTTTATTATGTCAAAGTTTCAAAACATCAATCCGGTCTGCATGTCTGACTGCTCGCAGAACGGTTCTAGAGGCAGTGTCAGCGCTCGCGGAACGGTCCTCAGATATGTCCACTAGCCTGTCCCAAAAGTACCAACGCCATTGAAACCGTAGAGACACATGTTCCCTTGAGTCCCTAACAACAGAACATGAAACCAAGAAAAAATGAGAACGAACGAGTCAGTTTTAGGGGTCGCGCCATAACGCTTCATGTTGTTCTGGGTTGTAGCGAATTATCTACTGGGAGTTAGTGAACTGGATCACAACTGAATGCAAAGTGAGTCACTTCTCTGCCACCAATTACTTGCCTAGGCCTAACAGAAACTCAGAACACATTCTTGGCAAGGTCAGCCTTCTTCTCGCGGCCCACCACCTGACGATGGCGGTGGACCAGTTTGCGCATGGGTGCTGCTTCTGCTGTCCATCTCGTGTGATGGAGTTGTTGAACTTCTCGATGAGAGCGATCCCTCGTTCAGCTGCATCATTCACAGCTGACAGTGCAGCTGTTCTCTCCCTGGCATGCCTGTAGGCTGGATCGAGGTCCCACTCACGAACGGACCTGGTAAGGTCAGGAGATGCACCGAGGGGGTCGAAGAGGGACTTTGTTTTCGAGCTGACGCGTCCGTGGAGAGTCCCGTCCAGTTTGAGACATTTACCTTCCAGCTTCTTCGTGCCCTTCCGAGCAGGATGAGAGAGGACTGCAGCCATTTGTCGACGCTCTTCGTCGGAAACGTGAGTCGAAACAATCTGATCTGTTCTTCAGATCTGATCAATGGTCATGTTAGGTCTGTCCTCCAATACGGAAGTGTCATTTGGAGCGGTGCAGCCCAGTCCCAACTGGTACGGCTGGAGCGGCTACAGCAGACAGCACCGCTGGCTCATATGGCTAGGTGCTAAAACGCAGAGGAGCTGTCCTATGGACTATCGTAGTCTACTGCGAACCTTTAAAATTGAGTCCATCAAAGCCCGCCTCATTCACACCGATATCATGTTCTTGTGCAACTCCTTCACCACCGTACCGACTGTGCTTACCTGGTATCGATGTTTGGTCTGAATGTGCCTGGGAGGTGTAACCGTCGCACAGACTTGTTTCATGTGCCCTTCGGGAGAGTGAACAGTGAACACCGTAAAGAACTGTCTTTCTGTGCGTATTCCTCGGTTGTGCAATCATTTTTTTGGCACATAGCCCGTCGGTGGACTTTTACCCTCCTTCCACGTCCTTCCGGCGCGAGGCTTTCCAGTACGCCCGAACACTGGGCAGCTATATCGACTGATTTTACTTACTGTTTTCCATGTACCACCCTATGTAATTTTATCACATGACTTCACCCTGAATTGGGCCGATTTGCCTGTGGGTGTTATATGGTTAATAAACAATAAACATTATGAAATCTACATTTTGGCGCGACCCCTAAACATTGACCGATTGACTCAAAAATTTGTAGGAAGCTTCCTTTTAGCAATGGGATGAAAAGTAAAGTGTGTTTGAATATGTGCTACACTTTTTGGATTTCCCTATATTAAAGTGGGACAGGCTAATGTCCACTTTCAAGCGCGGAACGGTCCTTCTGCGCCACCAGATTCCTCTCCCTTTCCCCTCCCCCTGTCCGCTGGTCTATGTCAGACACCAGTACACCACTGACCTCCCCTACCCTCTCCTGACCTTCTCAGGTGCCAGCTGAGACGCTGGTCGGCCTACAGAACCTGCTCGTTCACCTGCGGGACGTCTCGGCAGAGAACGCGCACGTCTACCAATACCGACTCTGGGACGCTAAGAGGGTCAAGGTGGAGACCGCCCAGAACAGGGTATGTAACACAGACCGTAACACAAGCCGTAACGCAGGTCGTTACACAGGGCGTAAAATAGATTGAACACAGACCGTAACATAGATCGAACACAGACCGTAACACTGGCTGCGTACGGTTCTCCAGTAAAAGTCTTGTTGGTTTTGCTTTTTCGGACATATCTGGTCCTATATAATGTTCAAATGCATAAGTATCAACCCGAATTACGTGTATGCACATTTACCACGAGACTATGAAATTGCATCGTTGTATGCCAAATACTTTCCGAGATATTCACCAAAAACCTCATTTTCTGCCGTTTAGGGTATTCTGGCCGCAATCTTCCTGGGATCGCCTATGGCATCAGCAGAGCCATCTAACGAGAGGAACGAGGAAACACAGAATCATGAATGAATCGAGCGCGTAGTAAACGGTGTATGAAAGGGAGACTCGGCAGAGGCTATCCGGTGGCCGGCGCGCGGCGCGCCCTTAGGCATCGGCCGACCCTTCGGACCGCGTGGGGTCAGAGGTCGCGCTCGGGAAGTCTCGGCTCTGGGTTTTAGCGCTGTGCAGTCATGAAGGGAGGGGTGGATTTGTAGCTCGGCTGATGTGTGTGGAGCGGAAGGGGAGCAGAGAACGGGATGGTGGCTAGTAGTGATGTCAATTTCAGAAATTTTGGAAACCAATACCAAACCGATACCGACCAAAACCGCTGAGAGTACCTATATCAAATCGAACCGATTTTCAGAAATAGGATAGCGCTAGCCCGACTGACTAGTATCTCGGCTGATTCGTCTGGTGTGGAAGGGAGCACAGAACGGGATGGTGGTTAGTGGTGGATGTTGGGATGGTGGTTAGGTTAGTGATTACTGCGTAGAACGTAGCTGAACATGCATTGTTTTTTTTTCATGGCAAACAACATGCAGCATAATGTGCGGGATTATGCCAGAACTCAATACAAAAAGGAAATAATAATTCGGCCGAGGGAGTGGATGAGTGCCGTGACAAAGCATGGTGATGCTGCCAAAATCGGGATGCTTTTTGCCCCCATTTTTTACCCCTAACATGCAGCGCTTGATCCGAACTTAGAGGTCCACGACTGACCTTAGACTTTAAAATCGCACCCGTCCGGTGCGCCACCTTTTCTTCAGGGGCGCTCTTCTTGGCTGTATCTGTTCTTACCAATAACTAAAGCAAATCGAATGTATAATAAAAAAGGCATACATCAAACACAGTTTTACTCACATCCGCTCGTGTGCATACTTGTTTTGACCTATACCTTCTCGCATCATAATATATCACTTCAGTGCTTAACCCTCAGCGGAATTTTGGGTTTTCTGCATATACCCCGGCCGAGGGGGGGGGGGGGCGATTACGACCCCTCTCCGTCTTTTTGTCCCTAATCGAGCTAGCGCCTTGCGTATAAAACTGAGCGCGTGCGTCGTATGAGATGCAGCAACTGGTAACCGAGTTGAATGTCTCAGGTCAACTGATAAGCTCTGAGGTCAGTATAAGTGCTCCAAGTCGTCGGATCGGTTTTTGGTAAACAACTTCGCCATAAGTGGTTACAGAGCCATGATAATGGCACCATCGAGTTTTGCATGCTCAAGCGCGTCGAATAGTATACGCTTTGTTTTTGTTGAGGTCAATTTAAGGTGTTCACCTCAGGTCATGTCAGGGCAGAGTCACTCAGGCCACGAGGCTGGCTCAAGGAGGTTATATCGCTTATTCGATTCGGTAGGTCCTCACAAGTCCACTATGGCTTCCCGACTCGCCAGCTCAATTTGATCGGGACTTTTTGGTGAAAACTCCTGTGACCTTAGTGACAGCATAGATGAAGTCGCCTAACTTAAAGAATGGAAAAGTGAATGCTGGGGCTTGCAAAGATTGTATAAAATCGCGAATTGATGCGCTTGAGATAGCTTTAGATGGCTGCCTGCGCCAAAATAATAGCTATCATATTTCCCAATTGATTGATAATCGTGAGGTTGCGTGACCGATTTGACTTCAGGTGACGATACGAGATAGCTACCTACATACAATTTGTGAGGCCTCTGGGAGATAGTACTAGATCATATAAGCTTCATTCCCCGTTGAAAAGTCCCCTGGCACGAAGGATGCTGCGACGTCGCGACATTTTGGAACCTTACAGAGGTTCACTTTTGACGTCATTGGTTAACGGCCTGACCTTAACCTTCGCACTAACGATGTTTGACACTAGGAGGGTGTCGAACAGACCTCCTACCCTCAGTTTTTCGCAAATAACTCTCGCAAAAAGCGGCTGATTACGACGAAACTTTCAGTACTCTCGAGTTAATCAATATTACGCCTACCCTATAATTTGTATGACCCTGACTCAAAGGACCTTTGACTTGTGACCTGTTTTCCGAGACCATGTTTGGCCGGATTCGCGTTTTGGCGTATTTCGAGTAGAGCGCGTTTTATTGTCTTTTTGTGGGTTTAAGCGATCAAACATGTGAAAGGATGTTGATCCCATGGATTCTCGTGGGTAGCAAGGTCACGTGAAGGCCAGTCAGGTCACTGACCTTTGATGGCCTTTGTTCACTCTTTCGAGTTTTACATGTTTCAAGGGTAGATTTTGGAGTTGATTTCGCATTTAGAAACCGTTTGAACATTTAAAGGGACCCTCCCACCTTAACATTAGTTTTGAGTTGAGATAGCCAAATTGGTGGCCATGGCCTGAAAATACCGGTTTGGGCATTCACAACATCGAAAAATGCTTTAATTCGGAGATATGGAATTTCAAACTTGCAGTTTTCGGATTCTAAGGGGCTAATGCATTGGTATGCCCCCTTAGAATTTGTGACGTCAGCGGAGATCTAACGATTTTTAAATCTTTTACTAAAACGTTTGGCAGCACGCGGTGGTATATGCTGCTTTGCGCGCAACAAATGCCGCACTTTCAAATAAAGTCGCTAGGAACAGCGGAGATCCCAAAAAGTAAACAAAAGTAAAAGTCTAATATCTTGAAAACCGGTGAATATTTTTCGATGAAATTTGGTAGATATTCATTTTTGCTCTTTCTGAACCGAGCGACATCACTTTCATGCCAATTCATTAACTTTTTTGAAGGTGGGAGGGTCCCTTTAAGAAGTAGTTTTGGTTCCCTCGTAACATGTGACCTGACCTGACCTGACCCGACCTGGCCTAAACGCACGAAAACATCATGTGTGATCCAAACTAACTTGAATTTCGTGATCAGCACCACGCAAAAACCTATAACAGCTTCACTTTACGAAGCTGTAATAGGTCCCGATTCCCCGAATTTTGAGTTATATTGACCTGTCAACCAATGACCTAGGACCTTAAAATTGGGTATCATCGGCCTCCTCTTGTCACGGGCAACACGCTCTTTTTCCGCGAAGCTCTAGCTCGATCAGGGGCTGAACGGCAAAGGGGTCCAACGGACCCTCCTTCCCCCCTTTACGATAGACGCTGGCAAAGCACCAATATGGGCGAGGGTGAAAATACAGCTGCTGTCATAAAAATTCAGCTTGAATCAAAGGTCAGGCTTGCCAAATTTCAGCTCTCGCAGCTATCAAAAAAAAAAAAAACATGAGGAGGCGGCCCCCGCCGCAGCCCCCCCCCCCCGCCCCATTCTCCTCTCGGCCACTGCCAGCGAGGTTTTAAGCGTATCATACACGTTACGAAGCATCATATCAAGATGACACACCCCAGCAGCCATATGCACTGAACACAAACTTATTACCCACGCTAGTGTATCGGCACCATAGCACATGGTCGAGACTGTTGTCAGCCACGGACTCGCACTCGACCAACCCTCTGAGCCCGCTGACTGCGGGTGACCTTGACATGTCAAGCCTGATCGGCGGCCGGCCGCTGTCGTGCGGTCGTTACACACAGAGGGGAGGGAGATTCAAAGCTCTACGTTATAGCTGACCTCTGACCTTTCCCTGCGCTCTGGTCACTGACCCCGCTCCATGTCGCTGGGCGGTGGCATGGCGGTGGAAACCGGTTCTAGCCTCCACACGTGCCACCATTCTAACCCTCCCCTCCCCACGCTACTACGCGGCGTGGAGTACGCTCGTGCGTAACTGGGCGGAGCAAGGGGTCACGCGATACAGGGGCGGAACTGGTTGCCCTCCCGCTCGCCGAGCGACCAACAACTAATACCCTGGAGAACCGTACGTGCGGGCACTCGGCCGGCCGGAACTGGGCTGGATCCATTGGGCAATGAACAGGTGCCTTCTGTGACAGCGTCACCGCTGCAGGTCAGTCAGGGACACACAGACACTGCACCCGGGGCCCTTGTGCATGGTACAGGGCTCGCGGGTTTAAGCGGTAGGTTTTGCACCTAGAAAATTTAGTGTACTTCAGGCTATATCTTCGTCGTCTTAAGCTTTTAAGTGTAAAAGATGCGATCGACTTGTTGGGTAACAAGCCGGCCATGATCGTGTAAAATGGCTTCATCGTAGATCGATTAGTTTCTGAGATATAACCGGAAATGTAAAAGTGCAAAACCTACCGCTTAATCTCGCGAGACCTGTATCTGAGCCCTGATTGCGCCCATATGTCGCCCCCAGGGCGTGTCGCCGGACGGTTCTGTGTGTCGGACTGAAACCTGAACCTGCCTGAGTGTTATGCTATGACTCCCCAGGGCGTGCCGCCGGATGGGGCGGCCGGCTACCGGGACGGGCTGCGGCGGGCCACCAACGGCCACCCGCTCTCCGCCGAGGAGGTACAGAAGGTCTGTATGATATAAAACTTTATCGGAATTCACTGGGATTGTATTGCGTATGCAAGTCCAAATATTTCGGCCAATATTGTTTGGCCTTGGTCACTGGACAACTACAATAAATAGCCTTGAATAACCCTATAAGTATAGCTCACATTGCAGCGATACCCAAAATTCTAAATTAAATTCACAGACAAAAAATTCAAATCCCCGCGCGCTATCAACCATGTAGGAGATTCCAAGTTAAGAATATCTAGATACACTCACTATTTCCTATCAAAGTATGCTGTAAATTTAACTATAAAATACTCTAAAACAGTACAGAAGGTCGTCAGCCGGGTTAACCAGCTCTCCAGCTAGCGGCGCAGAGGTCAGTCACCGCACCGGGCGTATTGCACGGGGACCCTAACAGACGCCTCACTCCTTTCCCTCATCTCAGTTGTTCTTTCATTTTTTTATTATTATAAGTAATGGAGACAGACCAGAGCATTTTCGGTGCATTTATTAGGGTCATGTTACTCCAACGGGGTTGCGTTGTCGGCACAGTCCTGTCTGGTCTGTGTGCTGCGGCGATGCTCTGCCATCCGGTGACCCAACGCCACTGTCCGCTGACCGAGTGTCGGCTCTCTGCTGACCGTGTAACGTCTGTCCGTCAGGGTGGTGGCCGTGAACGCCTGTCGGACGGCGCCGGAGGGCAGCGCCGGCCGGCTGCTGTCACTGCTGGACCAGCTGCGGCTGCCGGACGCCGGAGCGCTGCCCGACTGGGGTCTACATCCTGGTATGTTACTGGGAGCGGCACGGTGTTTGTTGGGTGCTTCTGACGGTCAGTTGTAGTAACTGTTAGTTCCTCTACTGGCCAACAGGTGAAAAGCGTATTAGCTGTACGGCAATGTAGAGTTGCTTCAGCTTTGGCGTAAACTTTCTCCTCTTCCGCTCACCATTCACCACCAGAGTCAGCAGCGTCTCGGCTGGCGGTCCAGTCAGTCAGAGCGAGTGTCTTCACTCGCCACAGCGGGCCGGACCCATTACAGGGCAGCAGAGTTATCAGTTACCAAGTCTTGGCCTATAAAGAAAACCAGGAAATAGTAGCAATTGCATATATGTAATGATTCTACTCTATTACGTTTGAGCTAGCGAAGCGTATTCCTGTAACGTTTTTAATAGGCTTGTAAGTCAGCAACCGCTGGGCTGATTGACCTGCGTTACTCTTTGTTGCGCGTAATCCTATCCCTTCCATCTCGTTATTGACTACAACTGATGTATCTTGGTGAGTTATTAACTACAACTGATGTATCATGGTGAGCGTCGTGACACGTGCGACGTGAAGGGCCAAGAGTGTTCGTTATTCTGCTGCAGTAGCGATTTTGGGTTGCTCATATATCTTGAACCCTGAACTGCCACGCCGATTGCGCTCAAATTTGGTACACTGTTTGGGACTGGTTGATAGGGATGTGTTTTTTATAACTCGCATGTGTTTTTTGATAGCGCGGAGAAAAAAGTAGGGATTGTTAGGGTTAAGCAGGGACTCACCGATGTTAGATCCCTCTCTGGGTTTTTTCATAGGGGGTCACGGTCCTGACCCGAGATAGCTGAGCTGTGTCGCAGCCCTGACCTCAGACAGCTGAGCTGTGCACGCCGTCGGCTCGGCCGTCAGTCGCCACAGCCGCTGACGCCAGTGTCCAAACAGCTCCCAACAATATCCGGCCCTGCGGGAGTGATCACCGGAACGGGCTGCATGGTACAGGACGGGCTGGGAACACGTCAACTCCAGCATGACGTGTTCCCAGTGTACCTGCATGTAGTTTCTTTATTCCTCAGCAGTTGTCATCCCCTTGGCGTTAGTGTTTCGCGTCCCTCCATTGATCACTCCTGCCTCTGATGGCTTATCCTGCTAAACAGGGCCGGATATTGTTTGGAGCTGTTTGGACACTGGCGTCAGCGGCTGTGGCGACTGACGGCCGAG
Source organism: Amphibalanus amphitrite (assembly GCF_019059575.1). NCBI lineage: Eukaryota > Metazoa > Arthropoda > Thecostraca > Balanomorpha > Balanidae > Amphibalanus > Amphibalanus amphitrite. The sequence goes on along the minus strand of NW_024883140.1, from coordinate 67,984 downwards.
CCGACGGCGTGCACAGCTCAGCTGTCTGAGCCCTGAGGTCAGGGCTGCGACACAGCTCAGCTATCTCGGGTCAGGACCGTGACCTATGAAAGGACCCAGAGAGGGATCTAACAACGGTGACTCCCTGCTTAACCCTAACAATCCCCACTTTTTTGTCCGCGATATAAAAAAAAACACATGCGGTTAGGCTACCTGTGTCGAATTAATTAAAGTTTATTATGTCAAAGTTTCAAAACATCAATCCGGTCTGCATGTCTGACTGCTCGCAGAACGGTTCTAGAGGCAGTGTCAGCGCGCGCGGAACGGTCCTCAGATGTGTCCACTTTCAAGCGCGGAACGGTCCTACTGCGCCACCAGACTCCTCTCCCTCTCCCCTCCCCCTGTCCGCTGGTCTATGTCAGACACCAGTACACCACTGACCTCCCCTACCCTCCCCTGACCTTCTCAGGTGCCAGCTGAGACGCTGGTCGGCCTACAGAACCTGCTCGTTCACCTGCGGGACGTCTCGGCAGAGAACGCTCACGTCTACCAGTACCGACTCTGGGACGCTAAGAAGGTCAAGGTGGAGACCGCCCAGAACAGGGTATGTAACACAGACCGTAACACAAGCCGTAACGCAGGTCGTTACACAGGGCGTAAAATAGATTGAACACAGACCGTAACATAGATCGAACACAGACCGTAACACTGGCTGCGTACGTGCGGGCACTCGGCCGGCCGGAACTGGGCTGGATCCATTGGGCAATGAACAGGTGCTTTCTGTGACAGCGTCACAGCTGCAGGTCAGTCAGGGACACACAGACACTGCACCCGGCGCCCTTGTGCATGGTACAGGGCTCGCGGGTTTTAGCGGTAGGTTTTGCACCTAGAAAATTTAGTGTACTTTAGGTTATATCTTCGTCGTCTTAAGCTTTTAAGTGTTGAAGATGCGATCGACTTGTTGGGTAACAAGCCGGCCATGATCGTGTAAAATGGCTTCATCGTAGATCGATTAGTTTCTGAGATATAACCGGAAATGTAAAAGTGCAAAACCTACCGCTTAATCTCGCGAGACCTGTACCTGAGCCCTGAGCGCGCCCATGTGTCGCCCCCAGGGCGTGTCGCCGGACGGTTCTGTGTGTCGGACTGAAACCTGAACCTGCCTGAGTGTTATGCTATGACTCCCCAGGGCGTGTCGCCGGATGGGGCGGCCGGCTACCGGGACGGGCTGCGGTGGACCACCAACGGCCACCCGCTCTCCGCCGAGGAGGTACAGAAGGTCGTCAGCCGGGTGAACCAGCTCTCCAGCTAGCGGCGCAGAGGTCAGTCACCGCACCGGGCGTATTGCACGGGGACCCTAACAGACGCCTCACTCCTTTCCCTCATCTCAGTTGTTCTTTCATTTTTTTATTATTATAAATAATGGAGATAGACCAGAGCATTATCGGTGCATTTATTAGGGTCATGTTACTCCAACGGGGTTGCGTTGTCGGCACAGTCCTGTCTGGTCTGTGTGCTGCGGCGATGCTCTGCCATCCGGTGACCCAACGCCACTGTCCGCTGACCGAGTGTCGGCTCTTTGCTGACCGTGTAACGTCTGTCCGTCAGGGTGGTGGCCGTGAACGCCTGTCGGACGGCGCCGGAGGGCAGCGCCGGCCGGCTGCTGTCACTGCTGGACCAGCTGCGACTACCGGACGCCGGAGCGCTGCCCGACTGGGGTCTACATCCTGGTATGTTACTGGGAGCGGCACGGTGTGTGTTGGGTGCTTCTGACGGTCAGTTGTAGTAACTGTTAGTTCCTCTACTGGCCACCAGGTGAAAAGCGTATTAGCTGTACAGCAATGTAGAGTTGTTTATTTAGGAACCAATTCTTCGACACTAGTAATGCGTATATTGATTCGGTAGCTTTCGGAAGCTTCTGCTCCCTTCGTCAGCCGTGCTTTAAAATGAATTAAAATACAAGACAATACGTCTCAAACGTCTCAAACACCTACCAAAATACATACCACCACGAGGTATGTATCCTGCTCACGACCAGTGAGCAGGAGACCGGTGGCCAGGAGACTGGTAAGCAGGAGGACAGACAAGAGACCGGTGAGCAGGAGGAGACTGGTGGACAGGGGGAGGACAATGGAGATAAGTGGGTGGTCAATCTGTCTGGGGTAAGCCTAAGTGACGATGAGGTCAGTGTGCTACGTAAAGGGCTCAATTTTGTACCGACGCCGACAAGCGTTCCAGTCGCGGATTTTGTTTCGGCGGTCGAAAGTGTGTGCCGTTCAGACGATGTAACACCGGATGTAGCGAATAGGCTTAGATTCGAGGTCACCAAAGCTCTCAATTCCTTCCGTCCCCCGCAAAGCAAAAATCTCAGTAAGGGGGAGTGGAAAGCGTTACGTGACCTACAAGATAGGCAAGATATTATGATTTTACCTGCAGATAAGGGTAGATCTGTATGTGTGATGACCTGTGAGCAGTATCAAAGTAGGTTAGAAACACTAATAGGGGATCACGACACGTACACTGAACTGGATAGGGACCCAACCGGTAGGTACACACGAGAGGTAAGGGGGGCGCTAAAGGACTTAGAACAACAGGGCAAATTGGACAGAAAAACGTATCTAAAACTGTACCCGTCGGACCCGACTCCGCCATTGCTTTATGGGCTACCGAAGGTGCACAAGCAGGGCGTTCCGCTACGTCCCATCGTGTCTAGCATAGGCAGTGTAACGTACCAGCTGTCCAAACATTTAGCTAGCATATTATCTCCTCTGGTAGGCAAGTCTGAACATCATGTCAAGGACACGGCGAGTTTCAAAGAGAGTTTACGAGATGTTACGCTCAGTGACGATGAGACCATGGTTTCTTTTGACGTCAAAGCGCTGCTCACATCGGTACCGACAGAGGCAGCATGTGAAGTAGCACGCCAGAGACTCGAAGAAGAGTTTTTGGATGAGGAAAGCAAGGTAAGAGCGGAAACAGCACTGGAGGTCGAGGATATCATAAAATTGTTACGGCTCTGTTTGGGTACTACTTACTTTAGGGTTAACGGAAAGTTCTTTAAGCAAAAGTGGGGCACGGCCATGGGGAGTCCAGTGAGCGTTGTGGTGGCCAACTTGTTCATGGAATCGTTCGAATCCAGTGCACTCCAGTCGTTTCCACACCCAGTGAAACTGTGGAGACGCTACGTAGATGACACGTTCGTGATCAAGAATAGTAGCACAAGAATAGTAGCCGCAGTCCTTCATGGCTTCCTCCCCGAAATTCTCATCGTAGCTGTATATTTGCCAACCGGAACAACTACAGAGAAAGTCGTAGAGTACCAAGAAACAATAGACAGGATCAGTGCAATTATAGACAAGCATAGTACAAATAGAATGGTAATAATTGGAGGCGACCTCAATGTTGACCTACGAAGAGACACCCACTACAACAAAAAGTATACCTCAGCCCTCATCGATGATCATAACCTTATGATCCCGGTGGAGACGCAACTGGATGAGCTTTGCTCTTTTTATACCCAAGATACGACGCCAGTATCGTTACTTGACTATTTTCTTGTTGACTCTGCTCATGGATACTTAGTTAAAGAGTATGAAATATCTGATAGAAGCGCATTGAATAGATCGGACCATGAACCGGTTCAATTAGTAATCTCAGCTATTCTACTGAAAACTGCTCATGGGCGAGGTACATCAAAAAATGCAAAGATAAACTGGGAAAAGGCAAGAAGAGAAGGGACTACGGAACAATATAAAAGAAAGCTGGATGATCTCTTAGAAGATATCACCAGTGTTGCAGAATTAAATGAAGCCTTCAATAGAGCATCACAAGTGCTCCCGAAAAAACGCAAGAAAAACAAAGCTAGTAACTGGTGGAATCATGAACTCACAGAGCATAGGAAAAAATGTCTCAAGGCTAAAGCAATGTGGAAATCAGCTCCCGAGTGTGAGAAAAAGAAAGCTGAGCAAATATTTCGAGAACACAAAAGACACTGTATAAACGCACAGAGAGCACATCAATTGACAAGGAAGCAAGCAGAAGACACAGAAAGGGAATTTGAATGTAAAAACTTGTCAAATAAATACTTTTTGGCAATGCGACAGCATAGAACAAGCACATCAATTCCAAGAATCGTGGATGATGGTACAGAGATATTAGAACCTGATGAGATTGCACATAATTTTTTAACTCATTTTGTCCACACAGGTAAACCGATCAAATCCAGTGCCTTCAATGAAAAGTGGAGAGAGGCAGTAGATGCAGCAGTAGAAAACATATGCAATAGATATGAAGCTGATTTTGATAGTCTCGACCAATTGGACCCGATTGACGAAAGCGAGATTGATGAAGCTATATACCATCTAAAGAATAGAAAAGCTCCAGGATTCGACGAAATAACTGCAGAACATTTGAAAGAAGCAAAAGGAATAGCAAACGCAACAATAGCAGGTATTATGCAAGAAATCATTAATACTGGCAAAATCCCAGATAACTTCAAGTTTGGATTAGTTACCCCGGTCTTTAAAGGACATGGAACCGATCCTTCTAAGACTGATAACTATAGGGACATATCTGTCCTTACCACCCTCTGTAAAGTTTTTGAGATACTGATCGTGAAACGACTTCACCCAAAGATGGTCGAGGCTGGTATCTACTCAGAACTACAGTTTGCGTATCAAAAAAGTAGAGGGACACTCCAAGCAAACTTTGTTCTCCAAGAAGTCATATCAGCTAATAGAGACATTGGGAAAACGACCTATGTTGCATTTCTCGACGTACGCAAGTGTTTTAACTCTATTTGGCACAACGGGGTAATCTACAAACTCATATGCGCCAACATGCCACCAAGGTTGATCGTCATTTTGCGCAACTTGTATCGAGAGTTTTATGTCAAAGTGAAAGTTGGAGGAACTGTATCCACCGATGGTCGCATAGAGCAAGGGCTCAAACAGGGAGGCGTCTTATCATCGACCATGCTGATCCTATTTATGGAAGACAAGATACGCATGCTGCTGGAATCACATAAGGGAGCCAAGATAGGGTGTAAACAAGTACCAGTTATCGCTTACGCCGATGATGAAGTACTCATAAGCACAGACCCAAACGAACTCCAAGAAATGCTTGATATCGCTTACAACCATAGTTGCTTGTGGCGTTATAGATATAACGTATCAAAAACCAAAATAATGGTCTTTGGCAGGACAGCTCCGGTACAGTGGACGCTTGGCACTGAATCAATAGAACAAACCGATGAATACACCCACCTAGGAATCATTATGACAACCAGAAGTCCAGCAAAGAGAAGGATAGAAGAATGCATGAAGAAAGCAAGAAGAACATTTTTTGCTAAGTGTAAGAAAGGAATCAACCTCAAAATGGACAATCCGAAGTCACACTATACAACGTGGAGAATATATGCTGAACCGGTTCTAATTTACAGCCTAGCAGTTACATCCCTTTCACCAACAGATATCATGTACTTGGAAGGAATGCTCATGCGCATTTACCGTCTCATCCAAGGTTTACCAACCAAAACGCAAAAAATGGTGACATATGTGATGTTGGGTGCACCGACATGCACAAGCCTCGTAATGAGAACCGCACTCCAATTCATAGGTTTCCTTCTGAGAGCTGCGAAGGAACACACTCTAACCAGATATATCATCACCCATGGAGCAGTCAATGCTGATCGAACCACGAGTCTTGCGCGCCAATGGGACACATTGCTCCAACATCTGAACTTACCAAGCCTCTCTATTCTGGCTAATCAAAAAATAGACCAACCGCGGACAGCATGGAACAAGTTAGAATCAGCATCAGTGGATCAAAGTATGACAAAAATCATCAGGAACACAGCAAAGAATATGACAAGTTTGTTTTGGCTTTCGCTACTGCCACAAACCGAAAAGTACGAGGCGCCGAAAACATTTTGGCCGGCAAGCAAGTACAGCGCAATTACCAGACAAGCGACACTAACCAAAATTGTCCTACTAACGGGCCACTCTTTGGTGGCCACAAGCATGGTTAGAAGGCACAAAGAAACTGTTGTCTGTCCATTGTGTCGTAATGCCATTGAAACTCTGGAACACATGCTCTTTGAATGTGACAAACTGAAAGACGATAGAGTAGCTGCTCAAAAAATATACAAAACTATCTTGAACAGAACGCTACCAGCAGCAGAACTTATCATCATCGCCGATAAGCCACAAAGCTTGATCATCCATTATATCTACCAAGCCCGTGTGCGCAAGGAACTCACTGAGAATATAACCAAGAAGAGTAACTGTTAAAGAGTCCTCCCAACTATGATGTCCTGAAAATTGATATCATCCAGACAGCTAACATAATTGGAAGACGATCAGAAATGATCCTGCATCTACTAGATGGAGTCGACGAAATAAGTCTAAAGTAAAGTAAGTAAGTGATCTTAAAGAAAGATCAGGTAGGTGAACTACTCGACCACCTCAACGCTCAGCACGAGAGGATTGAATTCACGCTCGAGGAGGAAAAGGAGGGATTCTTACCTTTTTTGGATGTAAAGGTACATAGACTGGGAGGGGGGACCATGAAGACCGAGGTGTTCAGGAAAGCAACTCATACGGACAAATACCTTCACTATGAATCACACCACAGCTCACAGCACAAGGCATCAGTCCCACAGACACTTTTCACACGGGCATCACGACTCACGACAACACCTGAGGACGAGGAACGCGAGACAGGGAAGATAGAACGGGCACTGGTGAGGAACCACTACCCAAAGCGAATGGTGCGCCGTATCCACAGGCGGGTAAAAAATAGAGAACGACTACGCATGGGAGAGGGTGGTGGTTCTGAACGGGTAGGCAGGGAACAGGAGGAGGACAAACGGGTTTATGTAAGCATCCCTTACATCCAGGGGGTGAGTGAACAGGTCACGCGCGTCCTCCGACCCTACGCGAAGGTCAGCACGAGACCTGCAGCGAACCTTAGTGCTAGGCTCGTCAAACCCAAGGACAAATTAGGGATCAAAGAGAAGGCTGGGCTGGTCTATCAGTATAAGTGCCAGTGCGGGGAACATGTCAACTCCAGCATGACGTGTTCCCAGTGTACCTGCATGTAGTTTCTTTATTCCTCAGCAGTTGTCATCCCCTTGGCGTTAGTGTTTCGCGTCTCTCAATTGATCACTCCCGCCTCTGATGGCTTATCCTGCTATACAGGGCCGGATATTGTTTGGAGCTGTTTGGACACTTGCGTCAGCGGCTGTGGCGCCTGACGGCCGAGCCGACGGCGTGCACAGCTCAGCTGTCTGAGGTCAGGGCTGCGACACAGCTCAGCTATCTCGGGTCAGGACCGTGACCTATGAAAGGACCCAGAGAGGGATCTAACATCGGTGATTCCCTGCTTAACCCTAACAATCCCCACTTTTTTGTCCGCGATATAAAAAACACATGATGTACTTGATGTACTTGATGTTCAGGTAAAGAGGACTAATAAGCCCTGTTGGTCCTGCTCTTGACTTTATAAGTGAACCCAACTGGTCCACTCTCGTGCCATAACTTTACTGGCTACTAGTTGAGTAAAGTGAGCTGTTTGTTTGAATTTCGTCAAACCTATTCTTAAATTGGTTTACACTTTGAGAGTCTACCAAGGATTGTGACAGGGCATTCCAACTGTTGACCGTCCTGCTTGAGAAAAAGTGCTGTCTGGTTGCTAGTCTTGCCCTTGGTTTCTTCACTTTATGACTATGGCCGCGGGTTCGTGTATCTGTAGTCATCTGGAAGAAGTGTTCGACTCTCACCCGTTCCATTCCTTTCATAATTTTGAACACCTGTATCATATCCCCCCGGTACCGCCGATGACTCAATGACGGAATATTTAGCGCACGCAGTCTTTCTTCATACGACAGATGTTTCACCTCAGTAACCAGGCGGGTTGCCCTTCTTTGCACTTTCTCTATTTTTGCTTTGTCGGTTTCATATATAGGGCCCCAGATCACTTTTCCGTATTCTAGGAGCGGCCGCACCAATGTTTTATATAGTGGCAAAATCATTGTTTTATTTCTGGCTGAAAATGCCTTTTTTATCAACCCCAGAACTTGATTGGCCTTCTTCGCCACTTTTGCAGTGTGAGAGTGAAATTTCAATTCTTTGTCCATTATAACACCCAGATCCTTTTCTTCTTCCGTAACAGCCATGGCTGATTGTCCTAGCGTATAAGGTTGCAACTCCTTTTGCTTACCAAGATGCATGATTTTACATTTTTTCTCATTGAAATGAAGTTGCCACTTCTCGGACCATTCTTTGACCTTGTTTAAGTCAGCCTGCATTGCATCATGATCGGTCTCAGAGTTAACACGTCGGTATATCTTTGTGTCATCTGCGTATATCTTCACATTTGAATCTAGTTCTTCTGGTAAGTCATTTATAAACAACACAAAAAGTACCGGACCCAGTACCGAGCCTTGGGGAATCCCACTTAAGATAGTACACCAAGATGATTTCTTATCATTCACCACAACTCGTTGCCTTCTATCAGTCAAAAAATTCTCAATCCACTTCAGTAAATCTCCCTTGATGCCATAAGCTTTGAGTTTGTTGAGCAGTCTCTTATGAGGGACACAATCAAATGCTTTACGAAAATCCATGTAGGCTACGTCGACTGCTCCTCCTTCATCCAACAATAGTGTCCATTCTTCCAAAGTTTCCATAAGCTGTGTTGTACATGACCTCCCTGGGACAAAGCCATGTTGGTTGTCACAAAACAAATTATTAATCATCATGTGGTCTATGATATTACTTTTCACGAATCCCTCTAGGATCTTGCAGGGGACCGATGTCAGACTAATCGGTCGATAATTACTTGGAGCACTTTTGTCTCCACCTTTATGAATGGCTGTAACATGTCCAATTTTCCAGGCCTTTGGCACTCTACCCGATGCTAGCGACTTGTTATAGATAATGGTAAGGGGTACAGCGATTTCATCAGCAGTTTCTTTTAAGAACCTTGGGTGAAGTCCGTCAGGTCCCGAGGACTTTGTTATATCAAGTTGCTGAAGTTTGATTTTTACTTGTTCCTGAGTCACAGTGAAAGAGCATAGCTCCTCTTGGGTTCTTGTTTCCAGTTCTGGAACAAAAGTACAGTCTTCTGCTGTAAATACAGTTCCAAAATAGTTATTGAGTACTTCTGCCTTGTCCTCATCTTCTACTGCTCTTTTGCCATCTGGGGTGAGTATATCTCCTGTATCTCACATGCGGTTAGAGTACCTGTTTCGAATTAATTAACTGGTTGATAGGGACTGGTTGATAGGGATGTGTTTTTTTTATAACTTGCATGTGTTTTTTTATAGCGCGGAGAAAAAAGTAGGGATTGTTAGGGTTAAGCAGGGAGTCACCGATGTTAGATCCCTCTCTGGGTCTTTTCATAGGGGGTCACGGTCCTGACCCGAGATAGCTGAGCTGTGTCGCAGCCCTGACCTCAGACAGCTGAGCTGTGCACGCCGTCGGCTCGGCCGTCAGTCGCCACAGCCGCTGACGCCAGTGTCCAAATAGCTCCAAACAATATCCGGCCCTGTATAGCAGGATAAGCCATCAGAGGCGGGAGTGATCACCGGAACGGGCTGCATGGTACAGGACGGGCTGGGAACACGTCAACTCCAGCATGACGTGTTCCCAGTGTACCTGCATGTAGTTTCTTTCTTAGGTGTTGTTTTTATCCGCTGGGACTGAGAGCGTGAGATGATGTTTTTCGTACTACGCTGGAGTACGAAAAACATCATCTCATGTAGTTTCTTTATTCCTCAGCAGTTGTCATCCCCTTGGCGTTAGTGTTTCGCGTCCCTCCATTGATCACTCCCGCCTCTGATGGCTTATCCTGCTATACAGGGCCGGATATTGTTTGGAGCTGTTTGGACACTGGCGTCAGCGGCTGTGGCGACCGACGGCCGAGCCGACGGCGTGCACAGCTCAGCTGTCTGAGGTCAGGGCTGCGACACAGCTCAGCTATCTCGGGTCAGGACCGTGACCTATGAAAGGACCCAGAGAGGGATCTAACATCGGTGACTCCCTGCTTAACCCTAACAATCCCCACTTTTTTGTCCGCGATATAAAAAACACATGCGGTTAGAGTACCTGTGTCGATTTAATTAAAGTTTATTATGTCAAAGTTTCAAAACATCAATCCGGTCTGCATGTCTGACTGCTCGCAGAACGGTTCTAGAGGCAGTGTCAGCGCGCGCGGAACGGTCCTCAGATATGTCCACTTTCAAGCGCGGAACGGTCCTTCTGCGCCACCAGACTCCTCTCCCTCTCCCCTCCCCCTGTCCGCTGGTCTATGTCAGACGCCAGTACACCACTGACCTCCCCTACCCTCTCCTGACCTTCTCAGGTGCCAGCTGAGACGCTGGTCGGCCTACAGAACCTGCTCGTTCACCTGCGGGACGTCTCGGCAGAGAACGCGCACGTCTACCAATACCGACTCTGGGACGCTAAGAGGGTCAAGGTGGAGACCGCCCAGAACAGGGTATGTAACACAGACCGTAACACAAGCCGTAACGCAGGTCGTTACACAGGGCGTAAAATAGATTGAACACAGACCGTAATGTAGCGGGGTTTCGCGGCGTTGCGGGGCTAACCGGGCATGCGCTTCTCAGCAGGTGGGCTGGCTCGAGTGTGGGTGTTAAAGTCGGCCTAGTCGGTGCGCTTCTAATAGCCCTTCTCTATATCCAGCCCCTCGCGAACCCGTTCCGACTAGCCCCTCGCGAACTCGTCCCGACTCTGTCTTTACATTCTCCGGGGCGATCAATCATCGGAAACACATAGGCCAGGGTTAGGGAATGGGAGATAATGATAAATGATAATCAATTACCCTCGATCATATTGGTATAGAAAATCAACTCTATTTAACAAAAAGTCCCACTCTCAAACAACAGCGCCCTTCCTAGCTGAGGGCTATCTCCCACCGGATATACACAACAATCATACTTCCACTCGTGCATCCCTTCTCACTTCTGTCATACGTCCAGTTATACCTCATAATTATCAGAGTTAGCCGTCTCCGATCCCTCCCTCTTTGCCTAACTTCCCCCGGTGGTGCTAAGGCGTGCGCAAGTCGTTATTGAGTCATTGGCCTTAAATTTCATTAACCGTTATCCCCTCATAACCACAATGCTCCGTACATCAGACAAACGCTTCATAATGCTCACGCTACACGAATAGAATATACGAACCACCACAGATTTCGGCACTCCGCCCTTGAATTACGCGACTTATAGCGGGTCCAAGACCATGCCGAACTACCTACACATAAATAATAAACACACACGCACGCAGGTTGTTGAGCGAACAATGGACTTACAGCATGGGCCGGTAAACCTTTGCAACAACGTACGCAGCCCTTGTCTTACTGCCACTCACGTGTGGACCTACCTTCTGCTGCCAGTGGTCAGTCAGCATCTCTAACACACTCCAGCCCACGGTTCCGGAGCTAGAGCTCGCAGGGCACTCAGTAGCCCGGGCTTTCCGCGGCGGACGTATCTAAAATTTGAAAGCCGGGTTGGGTAACTAAAGTCCGTCCGTGATACTAATGACCGCATCTCGCACCAGCCATAGTTCAGGGTTTCCGGGCCAACCCGGCGACCTAAAAAGGGTTAGCTCTCGTCGGCTAACTACAAAGACGACACGCGTCTTCCACGCACGCAGGTCCACTCGGGGACATCCTGCACTCAACACACATCGTCGACTACCAGCACATAGGTGTCCAAGGCCCTATCTATCCATGGCTGGTAGTTAAGCTGTCGTCACAGACCTATTCGAAAGGACCAGAGCATGGCCGGAGCTACTCGACTGACTGCGGGTGGCCAGCACCGTCTGACTGCGATCACCCGACTCGAATGCTCGGTATCTAATGTTCACCCCCGTCTTGCGGCATTATACGTTCCTTCGCGGGGCATTACTCTTCCGGCGGCATACGATTCCCTCGCTAAGACGCCCGGGGTCCTAACCACCTCCGAAACTATCTATGTCGCTCTTCAAATGACGTCCCGCGCCGACCACTTGAGGGACCGATAGCGGGCCTACCTATCTTTTTGAAACCGGGCTGGGTAACTAAGGTCCATCCGTGATACTGATGACCGCATCTCGCTCCAGTCATAGTTCAGGGCTTCCGGGCCAGCCCGGCAGCCTAAAATCTGCCCAGCCTCCGAGGCTGTTAATCCGAGACGGAACACCGTCATCTCGCGGCGGCCCACCCGCCGATACACATCCCAGGCGACGGCCCACGTGACCTTAATTATCACCCAGGCCTACCCTGGGCCGGAACAATCGGGCCACTGGTCCCGTGTCCCGCTAGCCAGAGGTTAGACAGACTACAGCCCGTCGTCCCCTCCGAGCCAGGACACGAGGCTGACCGGGTAACATTTCTTGAAACCCTCCTCGGCGGTCTGTGCCCGACTCGCCTTCATCCTCACGTTTAATTTCGCGACTTATTGCACGCATCCAGGGCTTACTCAATCGAGGCCTAATATCTAGTGGGGTCTGTCCGAGTTTAGCGTCATTCGGGAAACCCGATTTATCTATTTGTACAGTCCTCCTCCCTTTCACTCGCGTCTCATCTCCCTCCTAACCCATGGCCGCGTCGGTGGACTTTCCACGCACAGGGGCGTGACGTGCATCATCTATCTCCCCGGTTCCGTCCCTTGCAGTGTCCCCAGTGTCCATGTGGGGTAAAGTTACAAATATTTCGTGTGCGGCAAGGTCTATGTGTGCTCCTTATATTCGGACCGCTGGATAGGGTAGAGCGCCAGGAATTCCGCTGACGCATTATATTGATGGAAACCGGACGAAGGTACGGTAGGAATAGGATAATAACAGCCAGAGCACTCTCCAGCATAGGGTAAGGTGAGGAGGTCCTGCGTGTTCTGTGCGTGCTGCTTGTAGTCGGACCATCGGATGAAGTGGAGCGCCAGGAATTCCGCTGACGCGTAATATTTATGGAAACAGGACAGTGGTACGGTAGGAATAGGATAATAACAGCCAGAGCACTCTCCAGCATAGAGTAAGGTAAGGAGGTCCTGCGTGTTCTGTGCGTGCTGCTTTGTAGTCGGACGATCGGATAAAATGGAGCGCCAGGAATTCCGCTGACGCGTAAAATCTTATGGAAACAGGACAGTGGTACAGTAGGAATAGGATAATAACAGCCAGAGCACTCTCCAGCATAGGTAAGGTAAGGAGGTCCTGCGTGTCCTAAGCGTGCTACTTGTAGTCGGACCGTCGGATAAAATGGAGCGCCAGGAATTCCGCTGACGCGTAATATTTATGGAAACAGGACAGTGGTACGGTAGGAATAGGATAACAACAGCCAGAGCACTCTCCAGCATAGGGTAAGGTAAGGAGGTCCTGCGTGTTCTGTGCGTGCTGCTTTGTAGTCGGACCATCGGATAAAGTGGAGCGCCAGGAATTCCGCTGACGCGTGATATTTATGGAAACAGGACAGTGGTACGGTAGGAATAGGATAATAGCAGCCAGAGCACTCCCCAGCATAGGTAAGGTAAGGAGGTCCTGCGTGTTCTGTGCGTGCTGCTTGTAGTCGGACGATCGGATAAAATGGAGCGCCAGGAATTCCGCTGACGCGTAATATTTATGGAAACAGGACAGTGGTACGGTAGGAATAGGATAATAGCAGCCAGAGCACTCCCCAGCATAGGTAAGGTAGGGAGGTCCTGAGAGTTCTGTGTGTGCTCCCTGTATAATCCCTTTGTGCACTGTGTAAAATCAAACAGATAAAGAAAACTGATCGTTGTAAATTGCTCTGGCCAGACACCATGGAAATGACCTCTTTCCCGACTGTGGGTTGGCATATGGCCTTTTTTGCTCCATCCTCCGATCCCTGCTTTTCAGCACTACTCACACTCGTATATTTCAATATTTACAAGTCCCATTTATTTACATACTCCGACGCAACACCTTAAATTCCCTTACAAGTCAAATTTAAAGGAAAAATTCTGGGCCCAGGCCGCCCATCAACTGAGCCCCACAAGCCGCGCGGTGCGGTACACAGTCGCCCGTCCCTTTCCAGACTCCCCACGGTGCATAATCCCCTCCGTCCGCCTTAATCACCACGGGGCGCCGGACGAGGGTCCACGTCGGCACGCGTCTCGCACCACGCGCACAGTTACATAATTGACCGAATCGAATTGTGAACTTAAGCTACCTAGACTGAAAGTCCGAAGAACAAATTGAACTGCCTAAACTGAATGGCCTAAAATATTGCGGACGACACCAAAAAGGGGAATATAATGTGGCTCACATAGCAGTAACGAGGGGGGGGGTTACTTGAAGGATTTAGGGACTAGGTGCGCACCCGTGTTCACCGCGTGACCTTACTTGAGATGGAGGCGCTGACATGATGGTCGTGTCCGTCCAGCGCCCGGCCCGGCGGCCAGAGCCGCCGCGGGCGCCGTGATGCCAGCCGCTGGTGTCTCGTGGGCTGTCCGCGATGTCAGACGAGAGAAGTGGGCCGAGAGAGTGCCACCGGCGCGGGATGCGTCGTCCGAGAGAGAGCCCGAGAGAGCGTTCCAGTTCTGTTTCATCAACTTATACTTTTGATGACGTCATACTTCAGAGGGCCGGGCAGCATCTCCTTGTCCAATCTCCGTCCTCCATTCTCAGAAGCTGCACTCGGCTCCGCCCTCGAAAGTTCGTGATTTGCTGACAAAGTTCGGTTCCCCTCCGGCCATGGCAGTCGCACCCTTTCACGCAGCGATCGGGTGGAATTCGCCGCCGGCGCTCACGGCGCCTGAGGCGCCAGGTGGCGGGCCTGGCCCTCTGCTCCCCTTGTTTTGAAGTCAGGTCCGGCCAGATGTCCTATATTTTGTCGTTGGCGACCGAGTTCCATTTCATTCTGTTTTCGTACAAACCGGGTCGGTCTCCGCTCCCCTTTCTTGTTTTGGTTCAAATCAGGGCCGGTCTGCACTCCCCTCTCCTTGTTCTCTGGCGGGGTGCCGAGCGTGGGACAGAGTCTTGTTTTCCAAAGGCCAAACTGATTAATGGCTCGAGGCTGGCAGAATGGCGCGTTTCGGTATGCTATTTGTTGGCTTCAGATCCGGGTTCTCATGAAGTGGGGTGGTCATCTATAGAGGACCCCTGTTTGTCAGAGCCTACTGCGCCGTCTGTGTGGACGCCAGCTGGGACGGAGAGAGGGTATCACAGCCGATTTAGCCGGCTGACCGTGTCTGTGCGGCGCTCGCAGATGGCCGTGTTTCAGCTTGTGGCACAGCTTGCAGTTCAGCATGAAAGATGAAAAAAATGTAACGCATCTGCGTTACATTTTCAGACCTCTTTTTTATAGTCGCGCCCCGCGACTAAACGTTTGAGAGCCCGCTTCTGCCGTGCTATTTGGTGCCGTTTCGTCGTGTTTCTTGGTGACTTCTGTGACGAGAGCGGGTGGCCGTCTTCTAAAGGATTGGTAGCTATTTCAACAGGAGTGTTCGGTTGGGGAGGATGGCATAATACGAGCTTGGATGATTGGGACATAAGGAGTGCGGGTTTTTGTGTCATTGCACAGTATTTCAGGCCATCCTTACATTTCCAGAATTAAAAACATTCACGTACTATCCCGTAATACACCACCAACTACACATCAAATTATTTGCGCGCAAAACAATGGAAATTGAATGAAACCATTGAAATAATTAACACATGACAATACAAAAAAATAACATTGGTACATTTGGTCACTATAATCAGATCAAATTAGCGATAACATACCGGTGCAGATTGTGGTATGCCAAAGAAGTGAGCCCGGCACCTGATGGTGACTCCATGAGCCACGACAGCTCCGGTCCGGGATGGCCGCGATGACGGACTGGCGGTCGTCCGCGATTTGGTCTCGAACCGGCCGGCTGCTGCTGTAGTCGTGTCCCAGTTCCGGATTTCCCCAGTCTCGTAGTTGTGGTCGTAGTCCTCGCCGACCATCGATGTCGTACGCAGCCGCCCTGGCGAGCTGTCAGGGCTGACTACGGTCGGCCCAGAACTCGTCGTCTGCGGCTGAGCCTGGGTTGGACGTGGCTCCAGCGCACTTCCGAGCTGTTTCTGCTGGTCTGGTGGCCGGCTGGGCTGCGCTCTGGTGTAGATTGTTGATGATGGTTTGCTGTCACATCCAGCGGGAGACGTGGTCCCACTGCAGCCTGCTCCATGATTACTGGCTGCGATGTTGAGCACTTCGCTCTGACCCGCTGCGGATCTCGCGAGTCGGTCTCGAAGTCTGGAAAGTGGGAGCTGCCTGCAATTGATGAACGGCGGATCACCACCTGCCAGTGCGGCGGGCGGTCCAGAAATCGGCCCGCGGACTGGTCCGGTCCATTTCAGCTGTCTATGTTGGTCGAAACAGGCAGCATTCAGGTGCCCCCGAATGGTCGTGTCTAATGATGCTCCAAAGGTGATAGTAGTCGTCACCATCACCCAAGTTGCTGTCTGATTTTGTTGTAATACCTGCAATGTTGATTGCTAACAACATTTTAGTTATTCGGTATATCCTTCCCTCCTTCTCCTTCTTCCGGTCTTTGTTGTTATTTGTTTCAGGCGTTGTCTTCATTTTGAGCCCTCTTGGGCACTGGCTGTCAGCATCAGGTCAGTGGTTGATGACTTCCTTTTTTCTGTTCTTCTGTCGGCGTCTCTTCTTCTCTGTGCTGCACGTTTGCTCTTCCAAATGGCTTCGTGATGTTACAGTTCTTCAATCATTTGCATTTTACTCTTCTCAGCTGTCGTTTCCTTTCTGTGATTGCATGTATCCATTGCCATTTAGTATCAACGTCGTTTCCATCGGTATACTACTTCAATGTCTTCTTTCTTGCCGTCACTCGGTTGTGTGTTGTCCTTGTTGTTCTTCTATCGCGTGTTTACTCTCCCAACTTGATTCGTGATGTCATTATTCTCAGATCATTTGCATATTGTCTTCCCAGCTGTTGATTTATTTCTGTGATTTCGTGTCTGCACTGTAATTCAGTATCAGTGGCACCGTTTTCATCGGTCTCCTCCTTCAATATCTTCTCTTCCCGCCGTCAATCTGTGCCCTCCTTCTTTCACCTTATTGTTCACATTGCTTCAATAACAATCTCGATCATCTTCAATCTGTGCCGTCACCTTTATTTCAATATCATACGTTCTATTTGTCATTCTTGCCTTCTTCAGCCCTGATTTCATTCCACAACATTCGATACCTTCATAGCGTCGCGCTCAGTCGTATCTTCAGTATGTATACATCGGGTTCGGTAACACGTGACAGCCTGTTCTGTAACGGGGTTTCCCGTCGGGGAAAACGTCTCGTGGACGGTTGCCGGTCTCCTGTCAGTTCTCTCCAGAGGCGGGTCAGTCCACGGGTCACACATAGGTCACTGCACCTTTTTGGTATAGGATTGGGTACAATCTCTTAAAAATTGGGTTAAAATGGCATCCTCGGTGTGATTACTCTAAATTTGGATCACGGGATTTCACTCAAGGTTAGGGTTCGCTAGATGTGAGCCACATAAATTTAGTTAGCGATACCTGTAGCCGAAAAAAAACTATACTAAGCCCGCTCGCCCGTCACTTAAAATTGATTCTCGAGTTACCCTTATCACTTCATGATATATACACCCTCCAGCAATCCACGCTTTCTTATTTCAATCAAATCAATTTAACCCGAGTAACGCTGCACTGAGTGACCAGCTCCCACTGCATCTAGCTCAGACATAATAAGTTTTCTCACTCACGCTCGCATTTCCTCTGAAATTTTAGCTTTGGGTTCGGCAATGCACGTCCGTCCACCGACTTCATGATTCCTTTGATTGATCCTGCCCCACGTTGGGCGCCAAATCTGTAGCGGGGTTTCGCGGCGTTGCGGGGCTAACCGGGCATGCGCTTCTCAGCAGGTGGGCTGGCTCGAGTGTGGGTGTTAAAGTCGGCCTAGTCGGTGCGCTTCTAATAGCCCTTCTCTATATCCAGCCCCTCGCGAACCCGTTCCGACTAGCCCCTCGCGAACTCGTCCCGACTCTGTCTTTACATTCTCCGGGGCGATCAATCATCGGAAACACATAGGCCAGGGTTAGGGAATGGGAGATAATGATAAATGATAATCAATTACCCTCGATCATATTGGTATAGAAAATCAACTCTATTTAACAAAAAGTCCCACTCTCAAACAACAGCGCCCTTCCTAGCTGAGGGCTATCTCCCACCGGATATACACAACAATCATACTTCCACTCGTGCATCCCTTCTCACTTCTGTCATACGTCCAGTTATACCTCATAATTATCAGAGTTAGCCGTCTCCGATCCCTCCCTCTTTGCCTAACTTCCCCCGGTGGTGCTAAGGCGTGCGCAAGTCGTTATTGAGTCATTGGCCTTAAATTTCATTAACCGTTATCCCCTCATAACCACAATGCTCCGTACATCAGACAAACGCTTCATAATGCTCACGCTACACGAATAGAATATACGAACCACCACAGATTTCGGCACTCCGCCCTTGAATTACGCGACTTATAGCGGGTCCAAGACCATGCCGAACTACCTACACATAAATAATAAACACACACGCACGCAGGTTGTTGAGCGAACAATGGACTTACAGCATGGGCCGGTAAACCTTTGCAACAACGTACGCAGCCCTTGTCTTACTGCCACTCACGTGTGGACCTACCTTCTGCTGCCAGTGGTCAGTCAGCATCTCTAACACACTCCAGCCCACGGTTCCGGAGCTAGAGCTCGCAGGGCACTCAGTAGCCCGGGCTTTCCGCGGCGGACGTATCTAAAATTTGAAAGCCGGGTTGGGTAACTAAAGTCCGTCCGTGATACTAATGACCGCATCTCGCACCAGCCATAGTTCAGGGTTTCCGGGCCAACCCGGCGACCTAAAAAGGGTTAGCTCTCGTCGGCTAACTACAAAGACGACACGCGTCTTCCACGCACGCAGGTCCACTCGGGGACATCCTGCACTCAACACACATCGTCGACTACCAGCACATAGGTGTCCAAGGCCCTATCTATCCATGGCTGGTAGTTAAGCTGTCGTCACAGACCTATTCGAAAGGACCAGAGCATGGCCGGAGCTACTCGACTGACTGCGGGTGGCCAGCACCGTCTGACTGCGATCACCCGACTCGAATGCTCGGTATCTAATGTTCACCCCCGTCTTGCGGCATTATACGTTCCTTCGCGGGGCATTACTCTTCCGGCGGCATACGATTCCCTCGCTAAGACGCCCGGGGTCCTAACCACCTCCGAAACTATCTATGTCGCTCTTCAAATGACGTCCCGCGCCGACCACTTGAGGGACCGATAGCGGGCCTACCTATCTTTTTGAAACCGGGCTGGGTAACTAAGGTCCATCCGTGATACTGATGACCGCATCTCGCTCCAGTCATAGTTCAGGGCTTCCGGGCCAGCCCGGCAGCCTAAAATCTGCCCAGCCTCCGAGGCTGTTAATCCGAGACGGAACACCGTCATCTCGCGGCGGCCCACCCGCCGATACACATCCCAGGCGACGGCCCACGTGACCTTAATTATCACCCAGGCCTACCCTGGGCCGGAACAATCGGGCCACTGGTCCCGTGTCCCGCTAGCCAGAGGTTAGACAGACTACAGCCCGTCGTCCCCTCCGAGCCAGGACACGAGGCTGACCGGGTAACATTTCTTGAAACCCTCCTCGGCGGTCTGTGCCCGACTCGCCTTCATCCTCACGTTTAATTTCGCGACTTATTGCACGCATCCAGGGCTTACTCAATCGAGGCCTAATATCTAGTGGGGTCTGTCCGAGTTTAGCGTCATTCGGGAAACCCGATTTATCTATTTGTACAGTCCTCCTCCCTTTCACTCGCGTCTCATCTCCCTCCTAACCCATGGCCGCGTCGGTGGACTTTCCACGCACAGGGGCGTGACGTGCATCATCTATCTCCCCGGTTCCGTCCCTTGCAGTGTCCCCAGTGTCCATGTGGGGTAAAGTTACAAATATTTCGTGTGCGGCAAGGTCTATGTGTGCTCCTTATATTCGGACCGCTGGATAGGGTAGAGCGCCAGGAATTCCGCTGACGCATTATATTGATGGAAACCGGACGAAGGTACGGTAGGAATAGGATAATAACAGCCAGAGCACTCTCCAGCATAGGGTAAGGTGAGGAGGTCCTGCGTGTTCTGTGCGTGCTGCTTGTAGTCGGACCATCGGATGAAGTGGAGCGCCAGGAATTCCGCTGACGCGTAATATTTATGGAAACAGGACAGTGGTACGGTAGGAATAGGATAATAACAGCCAGAGCACTCTCCAGCATAGAGTAAGGTAAGGAGGTCCTGCGTGTTCTGTGCGTGCTGCTTTGTAGTCGGACGATCGGATAAAATGGAGCGCCAGGAATTCCGCTGACGCGTAAAATCTTATGGAAACAGGACAGTGGTACAGTAGGAATAGGATAATAACAGCCAGAGCACTCTCCAGCATAGGTAAGGTAAGGAGGTCCTGCGTGTCCTAAGCGTGCTACTTGTAGTCGGACCGTCGGATAAAATGGAGCGCCAGGAATTCCGCTGACGCGTAATATTTATGGAAACAGGACAGTGGTACGGTAGGAATAGGATAACAACAGCCAGAGCACTCTCCAGCATAGGGTAAGGTAAGGAGGTCCTGCGTGTTCTGTGCGTGCTGCTTTGTAGTCGGACCATCGGATAAAGTGGAGCGCCAGGAATTCCGCTGACGCGTGATATTTATGGAAACAGGACAGTGGTACGGTAGGAATAGGATAATAGCAGCCAGAGCACTCCCCAGCATAGGTAAGGTAAGGAGGTCCTGCGTGTTCTGTGCGTGCTGCTTGTAGTCGGACGATCGGATAAAATGGAGCGCCAGGAATTCCGCTGACGCGTAATATTTATGGAAACAGGACAGTGGTACGGTAGGAATAGGATAATAGCAGCCAGAGCACTCCCCAGCATAGGTAAGGTAGGGAGGTCCTGAGAGTTCTGTGTGTGCTCCCTGTATAATCCCTTTGTGCACTGTGTAAAATCAAACAGATAAAGAAAACTGATCGTTGTAAATTGCTCTGGCCAGACACCATGGAAATGACCTCTTTCCCGACTGTGGGTTGGCATATGGCCTTTTTTGCTCCATCCTCCGATCCCTGCTTTTCAGCACTACTCACACTCGTATATTTCAATATTTACAAGTCCCATTTATTTACATACTCCGACGCAACACCTTAAATTCCCTTACAAGTCAAATTTAAAGGAAAAATTCTGGGCCCAGGCCGCCCATCAACTGAGCCCCACAAGCCGCGCGGTGCGGTACACAGTCGCCCGTCCCTTTCCAGACTCCCCACGGTGCATAATCCCCTCCGTCCGCCTTAATCACCACGGGGCGCCGGACGAGGGTCCACGTCGGCACGCGTCTCGCACCACGCGCACAGTTACATAATTGACCGAATCGAATTGTGAACTTAAGCTACCTAGACTGAAAGTCCGAAGAACAAATTGAACTGCCTAAACTGAATGGCCTAAAATATTGCGGACGACACCAAAAAGGGGAATATAATGTGGCTCACATAGCAGTAACGAGGGGGGGGTTACTTGAAGGATTTAGGGACTAGGTGCGCACCCGTGTTCACCGCGTGACCTTACTTGAGATGGAGGCGCTGACATGATGGTCGTGTCCGTCCAGCGCCCGGCCCGGCGGCCAGAGCCGCCGCGGGCGCCGTGATGCCAGCCGCTGGTGTCTCGTGGGCTGTCCGCGATGTCAGACGAGAGAAGTGGGCCGAGAGAGTGCCACCGGCGCGGGATGCGTCGTCCGAGAGAGAGCCCGAGAGAGCGTTCCAGTTCTGTTTCATCAACTTATACTTTTGATGACGTCATACTTCAGAGGGCCGGGCAGCATCTCCTTGTCCAATCTCCGTCCTCCATTCTCAGAAGCTGCACTCGGCTCCGCCCTCGAAAGTTCGTGATTTGCTGACAAAGTTCGGTTCCCCTCCGGCCATGGCAGTCGCACCCTTTCACGCAGCGATCGGGTGGAATTCGCCGCCGGCGCTCACGGCGCCTGAGGCGCCAGGTGGCGGGCCTGGCCCTCTGCTCCCCTTGTTTTGAAGTCAGGTCCGGCCAGATGTCCTATATTTTGTCGTTGGCGACCGAGTTCCATTTCATTCTGTTTTCGTACAAACCGGGTCGGTCTCCGCTCCCCTTTCTTGTTTTGGTTCAAATCAGGGCCGGTCTGCACTCCCCTCTCCTTGTTCTCTGGCGGGGTGCCGAGCGTGGGACAGAGTCTTGTTTTCCAAAGGCCAAACTGATTAATGGCTCGAGGCTGGCAGAATGGCGCGTTTCGGTATGCTATTTGTTGGCTTCAGATCCGGGTTCTCATGAAGTGGGGTGGTCATCTATAGAGGACCCCTGTTTGTCAGAGCCTACTGCGCCGTCTGTGTGGACGCCAGCTGGGACGGAGAGAGGGTATCACAGCCGATTTAGCCGGCTGACCGTGTCTGTGCGGCGCTCGCAGATGGCCGTGTTTCAGCTTGTGGCACAGCTTGCAGTTCAGCATGAAAGATGAAAAAAATGTAACGCATCTGCGTTACAGTAACATAGATCGAACACAGACCGTAACACTGGCTGCGTACGTGCGGGCACTCGGCCGGCCGGAACTGGGCTGGATCCATTGGGCAATGAACAGGTGCTTTCTGTGACAGCGTCACCGCTGCAGGTCAGTCAGGGACACACAGACACTGCACCCGGCGCCCTTGTGCATGGTACAGGGCTCGCGGGTTTTAGCGGTAGGTTTTGCACCTAGAAAATTTAGTGTACTTCAGGCTATATCTTCGTCGTCTTAAGCTTTTAAGTGTTGAAGATGCGATCGACTTGTTGGGTAACAACCCGGCCATGATCGTGTAAAATGGCTTCATCGTAGATCGATTAGTTTCTGAGATATAACCGGAAATGTAAAAGTGCAAAAACCTACCGCTTAATCTCGCGAGACCTGTACCTGAGCCCTGAGCGCGCCCATATGTCGCCCCCAGGGCGTGTCGCCGGACGGTTCTGTGTGTCGGACTGAAACCTGAACCTGCCTGAGTGTTATGCTATGACTCCCCAGGGCGTGCCGCCGGATGGGGCGGCCGGCTACCGGGACGGGCTGCGGCGGGCCACCAACGGCCACCCGCTCTCCGCCGAGGAGGTACAGAAGGTCGTCAGCCGGGTTAACCAGCTCTCCAGCTAGCGGCGCAGAGGTCAGTCACCGCACCGGGCGTATTGCACGGGGACCCTAACAGACGCCTCACTCCTTTCCCTCATCTCAGTTGTTCTTTCATTTTTTTATTATTATAAGTAATGGAGACAGACCAGAGCATTTTCGGTGCATTTATTAGGGTCATGTTACTCCAACGGGGTTGCGTTATCGGCACAGTCCTGTCTGGTCTGTGTGCTGCGGCGATGCTCTGCCATCCGGTGACCCAACGCCACTGTCCGCTGACCGAGTGTCGGCTCTCTGCTGACCGTGTAACGTCTGTCCGTCAGGGTGGTGGCCGTGAACGCCTGTCGGACGGCGCCGGAGGGCAGCGCCGGCCGGCTGCTGTCACTGCTGGACCAGCTGCGGCTGCCGGACGCCGGAGCGCTGCCCGACTGGGGTCTACATCCTGGTATGTTACTGGGAGCGGCACGGTGTGTGTTGGGTGCTTCTGACGGTCAGTTGTAGTAACTGTTAGTTCCTCTACTGGCCACCAGGTGAAAAGCGTATTAGCTGTACAGCAATGTAGAGTTGCTTCAGCTTTGGCGTAAACTTTCTCCTCTTCCGCTCACCATTCACCACCAGAGTCAGCAGCGTCTCGGCTGGCGGTCCAGTCAGTCAGAGCGAGTGTCTTCACTCGCCACAGCGGGCCGGACCCATTACAGGGCAGCAGAGTTATCAGTTACCAAGCCTTGGCCTATAAAGAAAACCAGGAAATAGTAGCAATTGCATATATGTAATGATTCTACTCTATTACGTTTGAGCTAGCGAAGCGTATTCCTGTAACGTTTTTAATAGGCTTGTAAGTCAGCAACCGCTGGGCTGATTGACCTGCGTTACTCTTTGTTGCACGTAATCCTATCCCTTCCATCTCGTTATTGACTACAACTGATGTATCTTGGTGAGTTATTGACTACAACTGATGTATCATGGTGAGCGTCGTGACACGTGCGACGTGAAGGGCCAAGAGTGTTCGTTATTCTGCTGCAGTAGCGATTTTGGGTTGCTCATATATCTTGAACCCTGAACTGCCACGCCGATTGCGCTCAAATTTGGTACACTGTTTGGGACTGGTTGATAGGGATGTGTTTTTTATAACTCGCATGTGATTTTTTATAGCGCGGAGAAAAAAGTAGGGATTGTTAGGGTTAAGCAGGGACTCACCGATGTTAGATCCCTCTCTGGGTCATTGCATAGGGGGTCACGGTCCTGACCCGAGATAGCTGAGCTGTGTCGCAGCCCTGACCTCAGACAGCTGATCTGTGCACGCCGTCGGCTCGGCCGTCAGTCGCCACAGCCGCTGACGCCAGTGTCCAAACAGCTCCCAACAATATCCGGCCCTGCGGGAGTGATCACCGGAACGGGCTGCATGGTACAGGACGGGCTGGGAACACGTCAACTCCAGCATGACGTGTTCCCAGTGTACCTGCATGTAGTTTCTTTATTCCTCAGCAGTTGTCATCCCCTTGGCGTTAGTGTTTCGCGTCCCTCCATTGATCACTCCCGCCTCTGATGGCTTATCCTGCTATACAGGGCCGGATATTGTTTGGAGCTGTTTGGACACTGGCGTCAGCGGCTGTGGCGACTGACGGCCGAGCCGACGGCGTGCACAGCTCAGCTGTCTGAGCCCTGAGGTCAGGGCTGCGACACAGCTCAGCTATCTCGGGTCAGGACCGTGACCTATGAAAGGACCCAGAGAGGGATCTAACATCGGTGACTTCCTGCTTAACCCTAACAATCCCCACTTTTTTGTCCGCGATATAAAAAAAACACATGCGGTTAGGCTACCTGTGTCGAATTAATTAAAGTTTATTATGTCAAAGTTTCAAAACATCAATCCGGTCTACATGTCTGACTGCTCGCAGAACGGTTCTAGAGGCAGTGTCAGCGCGCGCGGAACGGTCCTCAGATGTGTCCACTTTCAAGCGCGGAACGGTCCTACTGCGCCACCAGACTCCTCTCCCTCTCCCCTCCCCCTGTTCGCTGGTCTATGTCAGACACCAGTACACCACTGACCTCCCCTACCCTCCCCTGACCTTCTCAGGTGCCAGCTGAGACGCTGGTCGGCCTACAGAACCTGCTCGTTCACCTGCGGAACGTCTCGGCAGAGAACGCGCACGTCTACCAGTACCGACTCTGGGACGCTAAGAGGGTCAAGGTGGAGACCGCCCAGAACAGGGTATGTAACACAGACCGTAACACAAGCCGTAACGCAGGTCGTTATACAGGGCGTAAAATAGATTGAACACAGACCGTAACATAGATCGAACACAGACCGTAACACTGGCTGCGTACGTGCGGGCACTCGGCCGGCCGGAACTGGGCTGGATCCATTGGGCAATGAACAGGTGCTTTCTGTGACAGCGTCACCGCTGCAGGTCAGTCAGGGACACACAGACACTGCACCCGGCGCCCTTGTGCATTTTACAGGGCTCGCGGGTTTTAGCGGTAGGTTTTGCACGTGTACTTTAGGTTATATCTTCGTCGTCTTAAGCTTTTAAGTGTTGAAGATGCGATCGACTTGTTGGGTAACAAGCCGGCCATGATCGTGTAAAATGGCTTCATCGTGGATCGATTAGTTTCTGAGATATAACCGGAAATGTAAAAGTGCAAAACCTACCGCTTAATCTCGCGAGACCTGTACCTGAGCCCTGTACCTGAATCGACCGGTATGACCGGTACTTTTTTCTTCTTTTTTTATGTCGCAAAGTGGCCGGAAAAGTCCAGAACCACGTGCCACGTGCCGTTGAAAATGACCCTGCACACCGGAAATTGGGACTTTTGGTCATTTCGGCGCACCCATGATGCATACTATGGCGTGGGTGACCAAACAATGGGTGTCATCCGGTCGGCAACTGTTTAAGGTGTCGTCCAGTGGGCCAAAGTGGTAGTTTCAAACTTTTGGGATCCACCACTCTGGGGATTCTTTTTGACAATATACTTACGTTTCTTGGCGCAATGTTCATTCCACCCAGCCGGTCGTCAATGCGTTAGATGACCCAAATGACGATTGACCTGAAGGAAGTTGGGGGCGAGGAACACGCACGTGCCATCCGTTTTTTACTCGGGCGCTTTCATCTAGGAGATTTTTGCAGATACGTCAATGCGTTAGATGACCCAAATGACGATTGACCTGAAGGAAGTTGGGGGCGAGGAACACGCACGTGCCATCCGTTTTTTAATCGGGCGCTTTCATCTAGGAGATTTTTGCAGATATCTTTTTGATTTGTGAAAATGACCAGCCTAGCGGTATGCCAGCCGCTGATAAATTATTATCTTGCTGCGGCCGGGCGCTTATTTGCGGTGTTTGCGTTTGGCGGCTGGCGGGCGACTTTTAGTCGTTTTCGGTTAGCAGTTAGCGTCGGTGCGGTGCGGGCGGTTTTATTTTTTTCGGCGTTTCGGCGTTTTTTTCTGTGTGGTTTGCGGCGGTCGGGTGATTTTTTGCCGTTTGCGTTGACTTTTCGGGCGTGCGTTTTACACGTTTTGCGGTGTTTACATTTTGCGGCGGGCGGGCGTTTTGTGTTTTTTGCGGTGTTTGTCTTTGGCGGCGGGCGGGCGGGCGGGCGGGCGATGCGGGCGGTTTTCTTCTTTTTTTTTGCGTCGTTTGCGGTGTTAAATTTGTTTGCGGTTGGCGGGCGGTTTTATTGTTTTGCGGCGTTTTTGCGTTTTTTATTTGCGGTTTGCGGCGGGCGGGCGTTTGTTTATTTTTTGCGACGTTTGCGTTGGCGTTTCGGGCGTGCGTTTTGCGCGTTTTGCGGTGTTTGCGTTTTCCGGCGGGCGGGCGTTTTTCACAATTCAAAGTCCAAACCTTCGGGCCACAGCGCTCCTCGAAAAGCGCTGCCCTCGAGTAAGTAAGGTATGGCCAAGTCTAAGACGACACAATACCACTTCCTCCTTCCGACTATCACGCATGCTAGACGACCATAATCCAACATTCGGTTTGATAAGTTTCAAGTGGGTGTGACGATAATTCTGCCACATCATCGCAAAACGATCGCGGATACACTTGCGTACAGCTGGTACATATTCCCGATAACAAACCCTAACCATTGTCACATTTGGTTTCTCATGTGCCTTCCTAGCCCAGTAATCTGCCCTCACATTCCCGGCAATACTACTATGTCCTGGTATCCAGACCAGAACACATTCATATTCAGCACAGTTGATGGCGTGGTTGATCTCTAGGATCTCTTGAAGCACCGGGTGATCACCTGTGGGGCTGTTAAGCGCCTTTATCGCCGCCATCGAATCTGTGCATATCAGAGTTCTACTTAACCGGTTATCTCGCACGTATTTCAAAGCCTCCCTTATCGCTACTAACTCTGCGGTATAGATTGAGAGGCCTGCCTGGAGCTTAAAGGGACCCTCCCACCTTAACATTAGATTTGAGTTGAGATAGCCAAAATGGGGTCCCTGGCTCACAATTACCGGTTTCGGCACTCACAACACCGAAAAATGCCTTAAATCGGAAATATTGAATTTCAAAATTGCAGCATTTTGATTCAGAGGGGCTAATGCATAGGTATACCCCTCTGAATGTGTGACGTCAGCGCAGATATCTAACGGTTTTTAAATGTTTGACTAAAACGTTTTGTAGCACGCGGTGGTATATGCTGCTTTGCGCGCAACAAATGCCGCACTTTCAAATTAAGTCGCTATAGGAACAGCGGAGATCCCAAAAAGTAAACAAAAGTAAAAGTCTAATATCTTGAAAACCGGTGAATATTTTTCGATGAAATTTGGTAGATATTCGTTTTTGCTCTTTCTGAACCGAGCGACATCACATTCATGCCAATTCATTAACTTTTTTGAAGGTGGGAGGGTCCCTTTAAATGAATAAAAAGCATTATTAATTGTAAACGCACAGCTGACCGACGTGTTGATTTTAGAACCATCTGTAAAGAGGACTCTGTACCCTGAGTAACTTTCAAGTAAATCCTGAAACTCAGTCTGAATGTCTGTCAGTGTCACATGTCTTTTGTCTTGTGTCAACAGCAAACGGGTGCTCACTCCATGCATTGTCCATGGAGCTATGGCTCTGGTGGCCGGCAACAATTCAGGGATGTGAAATTCAAGTTCATTCAGTATATTCCGCAACCGGTACGCCACAGGAAATCCTGATACTCTGTGCAAATACCTCTCCGACACATCTTGATACAAGTGTTCAATGTTCTGTATGTCCATCAAGTTATAACAGGGATGTTGTCGGTCACTCAGTACCTTCAGGGCATATCTGACCAACAATTCTTTTCGTCGTAGACATAGAGGGGGGACATTTGTTTCAACTCGTAGTGCCTGTACTGGAGAGGTTCGGATCGCTCCTGTGGCGATTCGTAGGCATGCGTTCTGTATAGTTTCAAGCGACTCCACTCGCCTGTTACCAGGGCCGTCCAAGATAAACGATGCATACTCCAGTATGGGCCGAATGATGGCTTTATACATCCTGAGGAGCACTGTACGATCTGCCCCATAACTTTTCCCGGCGACACATTTCAAAATTGACATCCGCTTTTGCGCCCGTCCTTTGACATACTCCACGTGGGAATGTAGGTTTAG
The DNA here is from genome assembly GCF_019059575.1 of Amphibalanus amphitrite. Lineage (NCBI taxonomy): Eukaryota > Metazoa > Arthropoda > Thecostraca > Balanomorpha > Balanidae > Amphibalanus > Amphibalanus amphitrite. Next base: position 39,257 of record NW_024883140.1, on the reverse strand, counting down.
TTTAGAATCTAAAATAACTCCCAGGTACTTCACCTGGTCAACGACACCAACCCGGTCTCCATTCAGGCGCAGAGCTGGGAGGGTTGTCTCGTCAATTCGTTTAAGGCCGCGTCGAAATAGTACAGCATTCGTCTTATTGGGAGAGAAAGCAAAGCCGTTCCTCGTCGCCCAATCTCCTATTCGATCCAGTGCTACCTGCATGTCTCTGTACAGTGTGGGTACACGTTTTCTTTGGGTCCATACTGTTACATCATCCGCATATATTGCACACGAGATGCCTGGGGGCAGGGTGTCAATAAGAGAATCAATGGCGAGGTTAAACAGCATCGGAGATATTACTCCGCCTTGTACTACACCATATTCTTGTTGGTATACATCGGATAGAACACCACATCGCACCTGAAATGTTCGGTTGCACAAAAAACCATGAACAAAATGCATGATGTGGCCCCGGAAGCCGACATGATGCATTCTGTGGAGAAGCATGGTGGGAGACACCATATTATAGGCCGATTTTATGTCCAGAAAGACTGCCAAGGTACTGGCGTGATGTAAAAAACCTTCCCGAATATGTGAGTCCATTCGAATCAGATGATCTGCCGTAGACTTTCCCGTCCGAAAAGCACACTGATATTTGCTCAACAATTCGTACTTCTCGATACACCAAGATAGTCTCCTGCCAACCATTCTCTCCATTAATTTACAAAGGCATGATGTAAGTTGAATCGGTCTGTACGACTCAACCAATGTGGCATCTTTCCCTGGTTTCAAAATCGGGACAATAAATGAATGCTTCCACGATGTAGGGAAGATATCGTTTGTCCATAAGTGGTTAAATAACTTCAGCAGTTCATATAATTGCAAGTCATTCAGATGTCGTATGAAATCGTAGTGAACCCTGTCAGGGCCAACCGATGTGGATCCGGAGCGACTTATGGCGTCCCGAAGCTCGTCCACAGTAAAAGCTCTGTTATAATGGTCCCTGTTATCGACCCCAAAATCAGGCATACTGGCTAACATATCTCGCTCTTGCTCGAGAAATGTTTCAGGATAATTCTCCTTGGAACAGATCTTTTCAAAGTGTTTCCCGAATATCCTTGCCACTTCATAAGGGTCATCTTTGGTCGTATTGTCGTGGAACAGGACAGGAAATGGTTTCGTCACCCTGTATTTATTGGAGAATTTGCGTATGATTTCCCATAATCGGTTCATAGGGGTTCGGTGGTTAAAAGTGGACAAAAGTTCTCTCCATGATGTTTGCTGTGCCTGTTTCAAGGTACGCCGAGTCTGGGCCTTGATTCTCCTATATTCAAGTCGTAAAAACTGGGAAAAGGGGTCTCTACGCATTCTATTTTGCGCTCGCCGGCGGTTTCGTATGGCCTCACGGCACTCACTTGACCACCACGGACATTGATATTTTGAGTTTGCATTTTTCATTGGGATATATCCTTTTGCAGTGTTGATTATCTCCTCGGTCATGATATCACAGTTACCCACACCCAATGCATCGTTAAAACGGATGTCACATGTATTTCTAAATGCCACCCAATCAGCTTTCTTGGTGTTCCATCCCAGGAATATATTAGGTAAGTCCGGCACTGGCGTCGAAGGCCGGTACCGAACATGCAGAGGAAAATGGTCACTCGAGTGTAAGTCCCTATCTGGGTTCCACTCGAACCAGGGGGCAATGTCGCTGGAAGCCGGAGTCAAATCAATATGGGACATCATACCGGTCGATTCATCCAATCGTGTCGGCTGTCCATCATTGAGCACATGGAGATCAAACCGGTTTATAATGCCCATCCATATCATTCCTCGTTGATCGCAGCGGTCAGAACCCCACATCATATGCTTACTGTTCGCATCAGTGCAAATCACAAAAGGTTTTGGTAGCTGTGTTATCAGCCCAGACAACTCGTCAGATTCAAGGCGATCCGTGGGTGGCATATATAAGGAGCACAGGGTGATGCGTCTATTTCGCGTTCGAACTGTACATGCCAATGCTTGTAATGAGGTTTGTAATGTCAATCTGCTATGTGGAAATCTGTGTGACACATATATAGAGACCCCACCTCTCCTGAATCCTTGTGCAGCACATTCATTAAACAATGAGTATCGAGGAAGGTTAACTGAGTATTTATCAGTTGCAAGGAAGTGGGTTTCCTGAAGACATATAGCATCATAGCAGCCTTCAGCAAACATCTGCTTTGCTTCAGCCCATTTGCCTATCAACCCTCTAGAGTTCCATTGTAGAATATTCAGACCTGGGAAGGACTGACTGATTGTTCTGGGGGGGGGGGGGGGCTAGAGGTCTCTGTAAATATGGGCCATTGCTTGGTTGTAGTATAGTCTCATGTTCACCTGATGCCACAATAATGATGAGCTGCATTGAACCCATCCACTTGTGGCTGAGAAAATAAAAAAGAACAACATAAACCATATCATATCACACATATGTATATCGCTGCCAAATACAAACATAACAATGTCTAACCTGGAGAACTTGGGTGGTTTGGGGGAAAAGAGGGTGCCATCCTTGTGAGGCTTGGCATCCTCTTGCTGGTTCCAGATTGGGATGTCTGGGATGTGTCACTCTCATAGGGACGTAAACGATTTTGGTGGTCTGCACCACCAGGCTTAAAGCCACCTTGTCCACCTCTTCTGCTCTGAATTCCTCTAGACCTGTTTGGGCCTGGGCTTTTTCTCTCTGGCTCCTTCTGTGTCTGGTCCTGACTGAGATCAATGTCCTGGAAAGGGTCAGAAGGAGTAACTGTGGCCTCCTCTGCACAGGCCAAGTCATACATCCTTTGTTCTGTTTCTGAGAGGGTGGATACCTGGGACAGTTCAGTCATTGCGTCGGGAGCATCCATGTTTTCTGGGTGTGGATCCTGATTCACCATTTCCAGCCCCATGGTGGTTTGGCTGGGGGACACAGGGTCGACATCTGTATCTGGTACACCTGCTGTGTCTTCCTCTACATTTTCCCTCCTTTCCTGCCTATCTGTGACTGCATCAGGCTGGGTTTCCTTGTGAGTGGTGTTGTTCTGTTGCAGTAGCTGTGTAAGAAGGGTCAGGATTTTATCCATTTTCTGCTCCATGGTTTCTGATCTATTCCGAGCCACCCCATCATCATTCTGAGCCCCACCGTGTGCCCTTACCGCTGCAGCATAGGAACGCACGGTTGGGTTCCGATGCTCTAACTCATACAGTCTCCGTGCTTGTGGGTATGAGACATCCCTATCCACTTTTAATTCACATATCTCTTTTTCCTTTTTCCAGACAGAGCACTGTCTAGAAAAGCAGTCATGATCAGTTTCAGCACAGTTGATACATCTCTGTTCGCATTGCCCGTCATGTTTCGAGGCTCCACAGGACAGACATACTCCCTCTGACCTGCACCGGTCCCTGGTATGGCCAAACTTGCCACAGTTATGGCACAGGAGTGGGTTCGGCACATGTTTTTTTCACACGGTATACCACATAGTCAAACTGGAGTTTTTGAGGGCATGTTGGTTTTTCAAAGGTCAGGAGTACAGTGGGTGTCTTTTCAAAGTGATTTCCAACCTTTTTCATAAATCTTTTTGCAGCGACTACACCAAAATCAGTCAACCACTCCACGATCTCCTCCTCCGATAGGCTCATCAAATCATAGGCATGAATGGTTCCCCTGCTTTGATTTAGTTTCCTGTCTCTCTCTACTTCACATTCCTCCCCTCCAAACCATCTAGCTTTCTCTAGCTTCTCAGTTTGAGCTTGGTCCTTGGTCTTCACCAGGAGCCTGCCATCATTTAGAAAGCTGGCTTTTGCCACCTTGTCACTCCCGCCCAGTATACCTCTGATAGATTGCTGGACCCAAGGCCATCCCCTTTCTTTGATGCCTCTGCCTGACTGGAGTTTTATAGTCAGATATACACCAGCATCATCACCATCCTCATCCCAGAACCTTTCTGAGATGTCATCCTCCCTCACCCTCTTATTAGCCCGTCTTGTCCCCATCCCGACAGCTCGAACCTACGTCCAAGCCATGTCGGCAAATGCGCCAACAAGAAGGGCTCAACCGCACTCACCAAAGCTGACTGGGATTGCCGTCTAACGCAATCAGCAACAAAAATAAATATAAATTGAAAGGTAGAATATCAACAATAATCAGTCTTGACCCTTTCACTTGGTACAAGCTCAACTCGTCTCCGACACGTCCGTCCTCTGCCACGTGGCGCGCCAGAATCAATTGACCTGCGTTACTCTTTGCTGCGCGTAATCCTATCCCTTCCATCTCGTTATTGACTACAACTCATGTATCTTGGTGAGTTATTGACTACAACTGATGTATCATGGTGAGCGTCGTGACACGTGCGACGTGAAGGGCCAAGAGTGTTCGTTATTCTGCTGCAGTAGCGATTTTGGGTTGCTCATATATCTTGAACCCTGAACTGCCACGCCGATTGCGCTCAAATTTGGTACACTGTTTGGGACTGGTTGATAGGGATGTGTTTTTTATAACTCGCATGTGTTTTTTTATAGCGCGGAGAAAAAAGTAGGGATTGTTAGGGTTAAGCAGGGACTCACCGATGTTAGATCCCTCTCTGGGTCTTTTCATAGGGGGTCACGGTCCTGACCCGAGATAGCTGAGCTGTGTCGCAGCCCTGACCTCAGACAGCTGAGCTGTGCACGCCGTCGGCTCGGCCGTCAGTCGCCACAGCCGCTGACGCCAGTGTCCAAACAGCTCCCAACAATATCCGGCCCTGCGGGAGTGATCACCGGAACGGGCTGCATGGTACAGGACGGGCTGGGAACACGTCAACTCCAGCATGACGTGTTCCCAGTGTACCTGCATGTAGTTTCTTTATTCCTCAGCAGTTGTCATCCCCTTGGCGTTAGTGTTTCGCGTCCCTCCATTGATCACTCCCGCCTCTGATGGCTTATCCTGCTATACAGGGCCGGATGTTGTTTGGAGCTGTTTGGACACTGGCGTCAGCGGCTGTGGCGACTGACGGCCGAGCCGACGGCGTGCACAGCTCAGCTGTCTGAGGTCAGGGCTGCGACACAGCTCAGCTATCTCGGGTCAGGACCGTGACCTATGAAAGGACCCAGAGAGGGATCTAACATCGGTGACTCCCTGCTTAACCCTAACAATCCCCACTTTTTTGTCCGCGATATAAAAAACATGCGGTTAGAGTACCTGTGTCGATTTAATTAAAGTTTATTATGTCAAAGTTTCAAAACATCAATCCGGTCTGCATGTCTGACTGCTCGCAGAACGGTTCTAGAGGCAGTGTCAGCGCGCGCGGAACGGTCCTCAGATGTGTCCACTTTCAAGCGCGGAACGGTCCTACTGCGCCACCAGACTCCTCTCCCTCTCCCCTCCCCCCTGTCCGCTGGTCTATGTCAGACACCAGTACACCACTGACCTCCCCTACCCTCCCCTGACCTTCTCAGGTGCCAGCTGAGACGCTGGTCGGCCTACAGAACCTGCTCGTTCACCTGCGGGACGTCTCGGCAGAGAACGCGCACGTCTACCAGTACCGACTCTGGGACGCTAAGAGGGTCAAGGTGGAGACCGCCCAGAACAGGGTATGTAACACAGACCGTAACACAAGCCGTAACGCAGGTCGTTACACAGGGCGTAAAATAGATTGAACACAGACATAGATCGAACACAGACCGTAACACTGGCTGCGTACGTGCGGGCACTCGGCCGGCCGGAACTGGGCTGGATCCATTGGGCAATGAACAGGTGCTTTCTGTGACAGCGTCACAGCTGCAGGTCAGTCAGGGACACACAGACACTGCACCCGGCGCCCTTGTGCATGGTACAGGGTTCGCGGGTTTTAGCGGTAGGTTTTGCACCTAGAAAATTTAGTGTACTTTAGGTTATATCTTCGTCGTCTTTAGCTTTTAAGTGTTGAAGATGCGATCGACTTGTTGGGTAACAAGCCGGCCATGATCGTGTAAAATGGCTTCATCGTAGATCGATTAGTTTCTGAGATATAACCGGAAATGTAAAAGTGCAAAACCTACCGCTTAATCTCGCCAGACCTGTACCTGAGCCATGAGCGCGGCCATGTGTCGCCCCCAGGGCGTGTCGCCGGACGGTTCTGTGTGTCGGACTGAAACCTGAACCTGCCTGAGTGTTATGCTATGACTCCCCAGGGCGTGTCGCCGGATGGGGCGGCCGGCTACCGGGACGGGCTGCGGTGGACCACCAACGGCCACCCGCTCTCCGCCGAGGAGGTACAGAAGGTCGTCAGCTGGGTGAACCAGCTCTCCAGCTAGCGGCGCAGAGGTCAGTCACCGCACCGGGCGTATTGCACGGGGACCCTAACAGACGCCTCACTCCTTTCCCTCATCTCATTTGTTCTTTCATTTTTTTTTATTATTATAAATAATGGAGATAGACCAGAGCATTATCGGTGCATTTATTAGGGTCATGTTACTCCAACGGGGTTGCGTTGTCGGCACAGTCCTGTCTGGTCTGTGTGCTGCGGCGATGCTCTGCCATCCGGTGACCCAACGCCACTGTCCGCTGACCGAATGTCGGCTCTTTGCTGACCATGTAACGTCTGTCCGTCACGGTGGTGGCCGTGAACGCCTGTCGGACGGCGCCGGAGGGCAGCGCCGGCCGGCTGCTGTCACTGCTGGACCAGCTGCGACTACCGGACGCCGGAGCGCTGCCCGACTGGGGTCTACATCCTGGTATGTTACTGGGAGCGGCACGGTGTGTGTTGGGTGCTTCTGACGGTCAGTTGTAGTAACTGTTAGTTCCTCTACTGGCCACCAGGTGAAAAGCGTATTAGCTGTACAGCAATGTAGAGTTGTTTATTTAGGAACCAATTCTTCGACACCAGTAATGCGTATATTGATTCGGTAGCTTTCGGAAGCTTCTGCTCCCTTCGTCAGCCGTGCTTTAAAATGCATTAAAATACAAGACAATACGTCTCAAACGTCTCAAACACCTACCAAAATACATACCACCACGAGGTATGTATCCTGCTCACGACCAGTGAGCAGGAGACCGGTGGCCAGGAGACTGGTAAGCAGGAGGACAGACAGGAGACCGGTGAGCAGGAGGAGACTGGTGGACAGGTGGAGGACAATGGAGATAAGTGGGTGGTCAATCTGTCTGGGGTAAGCCTAAGTGACGATGAGGTCAGTGTGCTACGTAAAGGGCTCAATTTTGTACCGACGCCGACAAGCGTTCCAGTCGCGGATTTTGTTTCGGCGGTCGAAAGTGTGTGCCGTTCAGACGATGTAACACCGGATGTAGCGAATAGGCTTAGATTCGAGGTCACCAAAGCTCTCAATTCCTTCCGTCCCCCGCAAAGCAAAAATCTCAGTAAGGGAGAGTGGAAAGCGTTACGTGACCTACAAGATAGGCAAGATATTATGATTTTACCTGCAGATAAGGGTAGATCTGTATGTGTGATGACCTGTGAGCAGTATCAAAGTAGGTTAGAAACACTAATAGGGGATCACGACACGTACACTGAACTGGATAGGGACCCAACCGGTAGGTACACACGAGAGGTAAGGGGGGCGCTAAAGGACTTAGAACAACAGGGCAAATTGGACAGAAAAACGTATCTAAAACTGTACCCGTCGGACCCGACTCCGCCATTGCTTTATGGGCTACCGAAGGTGCACAAGCAGGGCGTTCCGCTACGTCCCATCGTGTCTAGCATAGGCAGTGTAACGTACCAGCTGTCCAAACATTTAGCTAGCATATTATCTCCTCTGGTAGGCAAGTCTGAACATCATGTCAAGGACACGGCGAGTTTCAAAGAGAGTTTACGAGATGTTACGCTCAGTGACGATGAGACCATGGTTTCTTTTGACGTCAAAGCGCTGTTCACATCGGTACCGACAGAGGCAGCATGTGAAGTAGCACGCCAGAGACTCGAAGAAGAGTTTTTGGATGAGGAAAGCAAGGTAAGAGCGGAAACAGCACTGGAGGTCGAGGATATCATAAAATTGTTACGGCTCTGTTTGGGTACTACTTACTTTAGGGTTAACGGAAAGTTCTTTAAGCAAAAGTGGGGCACGGCCATGGGGAGTCCAGTGAGCGTTGTGGTGGCCAACTTGTTCATGGAATCGTTCGAATCCAGTGCACTCCAGTCGTTTCCACACCCAGTGAAACTGTGGAGACGCTACGTAGATGACACGTTCGTGATCTTAAAGAAAGATCAGGTAGGTGAACTACTCGACCACCTCAACGCTCAGCACGAGAGGATTGAATTCACGCTCGAGGAGGAAAAGGAGGGATCCTTACCTTTTTTTGGATGTAAAGGTACATAGACTGGGAGGGGGGACCATGAAGACCGAGGTGTTCAGGAAAGCAACTCATACGGACAAATACCTTCACTATGAATCACACCACAGCTCACAGCACAAGGCATCAGTCCCACAGACACTTTTCACACGGGCATCACGACTCACGACAACACCTGAGGACGAGGAACGCGAGACAGGGAAGATAGAACGGGCACTGGTGAGGAACCACTACCCAAAGCGAATGGTGCGCCGTATCCACAGGCGGGTAAAAAATAGAGAACGACTACGCATGGGAGAGGGTGGTGGTTCTGAACGGGTAGGCAGGGAACAGGAGGAGGACAAACGGGTTTATGTAAGCATCCCTTACATCCAGGGGGTGAGTGAACAGGTCACGCGCGTCCTCCGACCCTACGCGAAGGTCAGCACGAGACCTGCAGCGAACCTTAGTGCTAGGCTCGTCAAACCCAAGGACAAATTAGGGATCAAAGAGAAGGCTGGTCTGGTCTATCAGTATAAGTGCCAGTGCGGGGAACATGTCAACTCCAGCATGACGTGTTCCCAGTGTACCTGCATGTAGTTTCTTTATTCCTCAGCAGTTGTCATCCCCTTGGCGTTAGTGTTTCGCGTCTCTCAATTGATCACTCCCGCCTCTGATGGCTTATCCTGCTATACAGGGCCGGATATTGTTTGGAGCTGTTTGGACACTTGCGTCAGCGGCTGTGGCGCCTGACGGCCGAGCCGACGGCGTGCACAGCTCAGCTGTCTGAGGTCAGGGCTGCGACACAGCTCAGCTATCTCGGGTCAGGACCGTGACCTATGAAAGGACCCAGAGAGGGATCTAACATCGATGATTCCCTGCTTAACCCTAACAATCCCCACTTTTTTGTCCGCGATATAAAAAACACATGCGGTTAGAGTACCTGTGTCGAATTAATTAACTGGTTGATAGGGGCTGGTTGATAGGGATGTGTTTTTTTTTTATAACTCGCATGTGTTTTTTATAGCGCGGAGAAAAAAGTAGGGATTGTTAGGGTTAAGCAGGGAGTCACCGATGTTAGATCCCTCTCTGGGTCTTTTCATAGGGGGTCACGGTCCTGACCCGAGATAGCTGAGCTGTGTCGCAGCCCTGACCTCAGACAGCTGAGCTGTGCACGCCGTCGGCTCGGCCGTCAGTCGCCACAGCCGCTGACGCCAGTGTCCAAATAGCTCCAAACAATATCCGGCCCTGTATAGCAGGATAAGCCATCAGAGGCGGCAGTGATCACCGGAACGGGCTGCATGGTACAGGACGGGCTGGGAACACGTCAACTCCAGCATGACGTGTTCCCAGTGTACCTGCATGTAGTTTTTTTCTTAGGTGTTGTTTTTATCCGCTGGGACTGAGAGCGTGAGATGATGTTTTTCGTACTACGCTGGAGTACGAAAAACATCATCTCATGTAGTTTCTTTATTCCTCAGCAGTTGTCATCCCCTTGGCGTTAGTGTTTCGCGTCCCTCCATTGATCACTCCCGCCTCTGATGGCTTATCCTGCTATACAGGGCCGGATATTGTTTGGAGCTGTTTGGACACTGGCGTCAGCGGCTGTGGCGACCGACGGCCGAGCCGACGGCGTGCACAGCTCAGCTGTCTGAGGTCAGGGCTGCGACACAGCTTGTAACAAAGTTCATTCCCAGCCCCCTGCCCTTACTAACAATGTCCTTTTATGGTCCTCGTTCCTTACCTGTGACGCCTGTCCTGACCCGCTTCTGATTGGTGTTATGATATGACGTACATGTGTGACGTATGTATGACGCGTGGTATATGTCGCGCCGGAGCGGGCCGAAGCCCCGGCAGTAGCAGTCGCAGTCGCAGTCGGACCGAGTGAGAGCCGCTCCCTCGCCGGTCGTTATTCTTCACTCGTTCTTTTCGGCTCGTCATCTCGATTGAACTCATTATCTCGGACATTCAAATATATCGTGGAAAAGTGAAACAGTTTATTGGAAAAGCACGAAGAACTAGACTATCAACGAACATTATTACAAGGAATTTGGTGCCGTGACCCGGATAACGTCGGGCAAAGACTTTTGAAAAAATTTGCGCGTCTTCGACTCATCTCTGGCGGACTTCTGGGCATCTAGACATCTCTTCACTACAAAGCAGCGGAACAGTGAGCCATTCCATCCTTTTCTTCTTTAAAAACACTCTCGCTTTCATTGTTTGTTTCTTTGTGTCACTGAATTGTTTGAAAAATGACCGAGGCCTCAATTGTTACGACAGCTCTTAATAGTGTAGTGCAAGAGATCCGAATATCAAGCTTAACTAAACACGTCAGGCCCTTCCACGGCGAGGGGACAGCTAAATTTTATCAATGGCTAAACGATATGGACCAGCTTTCGAACACAGTTGACTCAGACAGGATGTGTGTTCTGGCCACCCTTACTCTCGGGGGACCAGCCGGGCTTTTCGTGGCCCGCCTGACAAAAACTCACGTTTCTTGGACAGAACTACGAGAAAAGCTCAGGAAAAGGTACGGAGAGACGGAGGATCCTCGTATCTCAAAAGAAAAAATCCGTCATATTAAACAGAACAAAGGAGAAGCAGTACACAACTTTGCGGAAAGACTTCGCGCCGCCGCGGCTGACATGTTTTCTGACATTGACAGCCCCGACGCCCAGGACGTACTAACGGACACCTTTCAGCGGGGACTGAGGGACGATCGCCTTGCTAGGACACTGATTAGGAAGAACTGTAAAACGTTGGACGAGCTGGAACATGAAGCGGAACAGGAGACAAGGACGGACAAAATATTTAGTTTGTACCGTAGGGACGAGGAACCCATGGACGTAGACATAGTGAAAAAGGACGAGGTAGAGGAACTGAGGAAAAGAGTGACTGACTTGGAAAAGAAACTGGAACAACGAAACACGACACAAAACCGCGGACAGACACAAAGACAAAACCGACCACGTGCGACGACGACACGACCACCTGTACCTCCTCCACCGCCTCACATGTACGCTCCGACACAACCGAGGCCACCACCGCCTCACATGTACGTGCCGACACAACCACCTGTACCACCGCCGCCGCCTCACATGTATAACATGCCACCGCCTCCACAACCACACCGCCACAAATGGACACGAGACGGCCGGCCAATCTGCTCTGTCTGTGGACGGATCGGCCACACCAGCAGATTCTGCCGGGCGGAAAACTGAAAAGGGCCCCTGGGAAAGACGGACCTCCTAGGCGGGCCCAAACAAACGGTGGTCCAAGAGACCCCGTTTCATCCAATATTCAAAATGGCCCCCAAATTGCGCGCGTCTCGGTAAAACCTGACACACCAATGTGCTGGTTACATTTAGGAGGTAGGAAAACGTATGCTCTTGTGGATTCAGGTGCGGATATTTCATTGATCTCTAAGGAGGCTTTTGACAAAATTCCAAGGAAAAATATTCGCGAGTTTTCAACTGCGGACTGCACCCCTCTCCAATCAGTGTCAGGACATAGGCTGGAAAATTTTGCAACGGCTGTGATTCAGGTCAGTATCGCTGGTTTTGATCGGCCCTACTGTTTTCAGGTTGTTAAGGGGCTCAAAAATCAGTGCATCTTGGGAAATGACTTTCTGACGGAATTCTCGGCTAAACTGGACTTCGGACAAAGAACTCTGAACTTGGATGGTCATATCATCCCTCTTCGACCCCAAAAACTTACATGTCATTCTGCAACTTCGCTCATTCGTCTGTCGGAACCGGTCACAATTCCCGCTCAGTCATACATGGAAATTCCTGCAAAAGTAAATCGTGACCAGCTCATTAACCCATTAGTGCCCAAGGTCCTTAAAGTGGTGTAAATTGTTTCATTTTTGCTGTATATACTTATCAGGAGTCACTGATTGCCTGTGATTTTTTGGAAAAAATTGGAGATATTTTTTACCTGTTTTTGGGGGTGGCAACATTTGTGACCAACGGGTCAATAAACACCATGAAATGGAATTTTAACCACTTTTTCTTACTTTTGTTTATAATAACGTCCAATCTTTCTGCGAAGACTTAAAATGTCAGCATCTGTAGTTGAGCACCTGTATTTTACGTTATTACCACACACAAAATCCAACACAAGGTAAAAGATAGTTGACCTGCTTTCTTTGATGTCGACAAGGTCACGCCCACTGCGCATTTTTGGGCTTGTTCAGATCATCAGCCATACGTAGGAACCCAACTGGTGCTGATGCCCCTCTTGATCTTCCGTGTGCTCATGGAGTGTGGTACACCTTCATGCACTTTGGGTGTAGTGGAACGGCGCACTTCTCGCAGGACATGTTGGTTCGGCTGTTGCACACCTTGCAACGGTGGAACCTGGTTTTGAGCTCTGCTGGCCAGTGATGTAGACCGTCGTAGCGGAGGTCTTCTGGTGCTTGGTGGCGGCCAGAGAAGCTTGCTGGAGGACGCGGCACCGTGTTCTTCTTGATGAGGACGTACGTGAGCTCCCGCAGGAAGGGAAGTTGCGGTCCCTTGGCATGCCGTTGAGACAGGAGCCAGGTGTTTGTCCGGGCAGCGTCAACTCCCCACTGGAAGAGCGGCCACCACCACTTCTTGCTGCGTATGGTACTGCGGTAGAGAGCAACACACTGATCAAACAGATCCACACCGCCCATGTGGGTGTTGTATGCATGAAGAGGACGGGGCATCTGTACAGCGATCCTGCCACCTTGCTTCTTCACATACCGGCTGGCGGTAACGAGCGGCTCCAGCGGCTCACAGTTCGTCGCCACCGTCACGACGCGATTGTCGTTCCACCGCACAACCAGGTTGTCACCGTCAGACAGCCACTCCATTGTCCCACGCTGCTTCTTCTCCAGCACCTTCTTGTCTGAAAATGGAGCGCCACCAAGCCTGTTTTCGCGGACGGTTCCACACCCGCCAAGACCCATGTCCGACAGCACGTCCAAGAGCTCGAGTGATGTGAACAGGTTGTCGAAGAATATAGCATGGCCTGGTGGGACGGCGCACTTGTTCAGCAGGCCCAGCACCACGTCAGCTCCCTTCCCCAGGCCCGTGTCAGCCAGTTGGGTGTCGGCCCCACAGTACGGTTCCGCATGATAGAGATATCCGGTGGAGGCTGCCAGACACCACAGTTTGTACCCGTATCTTACAGGTTTGCCCCTTATGAACTGCTTGGTGCTGTGCCGTCCATAGTACGGTACCATTGTCTCGTCAACGCTCATGTTTCTGGTGAGAGCTGCCGTCTTGAATCCGGCGTTCAAGTGCTGGAAGTACGGACGTACCTTGTAGTATCTGTCCTTGCTGATGTTGCTGTTGTCCGCCAGGTGCAGATTCTGGAGAAGTTCAAGAAACCTGTTCCTAGGCATGAGCTCCTGTGCCCACACAGATGACACATCGTCCTTTGCAGACCACAGATGTTTCTTGTTGTGCGTCGTTCTATAGCCCGTCATCATCATCACACCGATGATTCCCAGCAGTTCCTCCATCGTCATGTTCAGTCGTCTTCCGTGTTGCGTCGCGTACAAGTTGCTCTGCTCCAGGATATTTTCCAGCAACTCTCTCGTGAACATCTTTTGGAACAGCTCACTTGGAGATGTGTCACCGACTTCTGAAGCATCGTTAGGGTCGCCAGCAGACAGTTCAACCCGAAATGTTGGTGGACGGTGCCTCCAGTTCCTGACCTTCTTCCTTTTAGGCCCTTTGACAGAGGTACATTGATCCGGCTCTTGTGTTGCAGAAGCAGCGACGTCACCTGATCCCTTTTCGTGTGTCCCATCGCGAGGAGCTGGAGACTGCTCCCCCGTCACTTCCGCTGATGTCCCCAGGACTCGGCGTGGGAGATGGGTTGTGTCACCAACGGTTTCGCCATCTGACTTGTCGGAGTCTTCGTCGGTATGGGCGTCATCTGCAACGAGAGAACCATTGACTCTGTAAGCTGCCCTAATTCCTCTATTACTCCTTTACTGCCAGACCTAATCACGAAAGGGATGCCTCGGGGTAAAAGCAAGACGTCTGCTGGGAATACAAGGGCTTTCCAGACCACCTTCGCTACGTTGATTTAGTAGTCAGCCGCAAGCTCGTTGATGTGAACCATGCCAGTCTTGCAACATCTTACCGTAATATACTTTGGTATATTTGTGTACGATATAATTGCTGCCACAGAAAATGGAACTCAGGAAGGCAGGGACCCCTCCCCCCAACCGTCCACAAAAACGTCACACTGACTAGAAGGCGCTGTTGCATAAACGTTCGCAAGGAAAACACTAATCATTAACCTTTGAATATGACAGGCTTAGGGTCATTTCACAATACTACTGGTAAAGTAAGTCAGGTAATGTGTAGTTTTGTATGTGAATTCGCACATAATTACGAGCTTAGACGCAAACATCGGTAGAAAAAAATTATCCGCAACCGACCCTCCTATAGCATAAGGCCGCCAGGACGATGTAGCTCTTTTACTCTGTCCACACGTGTAGAGAAGTGCGTAAACGTAAGTGCGACCCTGTATTTTATCAATCATTCTCCTCCCATCCAACAACAATGCTCACTCATTCACACTACGCTGTAATTATGCCCTACTTAGTATAGTCTGCCTACTACATATACCCCTTCTCATCCCCATTATCCACAATTTCCGAGAGCCCACTCACCCTTTTCGATGGGGGGCATGAGTATAACATCGATGTGGTCCTCGACATCTTCATCTTCAAGCCAGCTGTCACTCTCCAGAAGGTCCAATATCTCATTTGCCGTGAGCCTGAAATGTGAAAAAGTCATATTTATGTTGGGTTTCTGCCCGTTGGTCACATTTGTTGCCATACATTATTTGCACGTGTGCCAGACAAAACAAAAAGCAAATGGAGTGAAACTAATATTTACAGGTTCTAAATAGGTTTAAATTCCACCCATACGACGTGTGAGAAATGATTTTTCTGAGAAAATATGAGTTTACTTACGGTTTTTTTCGGACGCGGTCCGACCGAGCTCCAATCGGCGCCGACATCTTGCTGACAATGCCGAGATAGCGTCGCTTGTGAGGTTGCCATGCGCAAAATAGTACTGGGATCCTCCAGCTGGAAGATGCCTGAACGCGGGCGAAGTGGACCTTCCCAAAAGATGAAGCACATTTGACCGACAAAAAATCATTAACTTTGTGGTCACAAATGTGACCAACGGGCTCTAATGGGTTCAGGATTGTTTAGTACAACCGCTCAACAATGTTCCGATCTTAGGAGACGAACCTGGTCTTTCGTTAGTAAGTAGTGTGAGCAAGGTCATCGAAACACGTCAGATTGCTGTAGTCATTGTTAACGCCACCGGCAGGGACTATACGTTGCCCGCTCGCTCTGTGGTTGGGATTGCTGAGGTAATTGAGGACATTGAATCATGTGTTTCGTCTGTGAACCAACCCAATCAGGATTCAGCAGGACCGGATGACATTCCGGAAATTCAAAAGGCTGACCTGTCTCATATGTCCGAGCAACAGCGCCAAAAGTTAGTGGCTTTATTGGAACGTAACAGTGACCTCTTTGCTAAAAATGATTGTGAATTAGGAAGGACTCATCTTTTGAAAGCGAAAATTGACACTGGCGACCATCCTCCTATTAAACAAAATCCATATCGGCTACCATTCAGTCAACGACAACTAGTGCAAGAACATATTGATAACATGTTAAAAGCAGGTGTGATTTCTCCCAGTCAAAGTCCGTGGGCAAGCCCCATTGTGATAGTGGACAAAAAGGACGGATCAAAAAGATTTTGCGTGGATTTGCGTGCGTTAAATCGGATTACCAAAAAGAACAGTCACCCCTTGCCACGTATCGACGATATACTGGCCTCACTTGATGGATCAAAATATTTTTCGTGTCTGGACCTCCGCAGCGGCTATTGGCAAATTCCTATGGATGAGGACTCAAAAGAAAAGACTGCATTTACTTGTTTTGCAGGTTTACATCATTTCAACGTACTTCCGTTTGGTCTCGTCTCGGCCCCTGGTATTTTTTCTGAGCTTATGAACGAGGTTCTACGCGGAATTCAGTACAAGTTTACCATAGCTTATTTGGACGATATCCTGATTTATTCAAAAACGTTTGAGGACCATCTGGAACATATTGACGCTGTCTTTTCGCGGTTACGGAACGCCGGACTAAAAATGAAAATGTCGAAGTGCGAGTTCTTGAAAAAGGAGGTAAATTATTTAGGCCATGTCGTTTCCGCCAGTGGTGTCAAACCGGATCCAGCAAAAGTTAGTGTTATTCAAAATCTAGAGCCACCAACGGACGTCAGAGGCGTTCGTTCATTTATAGGCATGTGTTCCTACTACCGCCGGTTTGTGCCTCATTTTGCAAAAATAGCCAAACCGCTAACCGAACTGACCAAAAAGAATCGCAATTTCGTTTGGACAGATGCATGCCAAACCGCTTTTGAGACCTTACGTGCCTCACTTACTCATGCTCCCATACTTGCTTTTCCGGATGTCGAAAAACCTTACAAATTGTATACGGATGCGTCAAATTATGCGATCGGTGCGGCTTTAGTTCAGGATAGTCCATTTGGCGAACGTGTAATTCAATATTTGTCTCATCAATTAAACGAAACTCAACAACGCTGGCCAATCATCGAAAAGGAAGCTTACGCGATTGTGTTCAGTGTCCAAAAATTCCGACCGTACTTGTTAGGATCAAAATTCACTGTATTAACAGACCATAAACCTCTTCAACATTTATTTACAAGCGAAATGAAAAATGCTAGGATACAAAGATGGGCTATCATGTTGGATGAGTACGGGTGTAATGTAGAATACGTCAGTGGCAGTAAGAATGTTGTCGCTGACGCATTGTCACGCTTTGGCCGACCAGCGACGAATGATTCGTCACCAGGCCCCACTGATTACGTGAGCCGGAAGGAGGAAAGCGTTTGTGGACAATGCAATGTAAATAGTGTAAATAGACGTAGTGTTCATGTTATAGATTCGGATGTTGCACCTGCCGTGCAACTGGAAACAGATATTACTTGTGAGAACGCTGAGGGGAACAAAAAGGAGAAGTTTCGTGAGTTTTTGAACAATCATCCCGACTTTCAAACACTCCAGTCCGAGGACGCTGAGATTCAGCGAATTGTGAAAATTTTGAAGGATCCAACCCACCCAAATCATGTTAGTATAGCAAAGTTTTATGTTATGGACGACGGATTATTGTACCGGGTTTCTGAACCGACAAAATGCGAAAATTTTGTGGGCATGCAACTTGTTATTCCGGAGTTTCTGCAAAAACCGTTGATTGACGAGGTACATTCGGGTTATTTTGGCGGTCACCTAGGTATTGACAAAACATATGACAAACTGCGTTCTCGTTATTACTGGTCCGGCATGTATAGAGATGTTGTACAGTTTTTGAGGGGCTGTGTTGCCTGCAACATGAGGAAATTAAAACGTCAGCGTCCCCCGTTACAAAACATGCAAGTCCCCAAATATCCTTTTGAACAGATAGCCATAGATACTTCAGGTCCGTTCCCAGAGAGTTATTCAGGAAATCGTTACATTGTCAATATCATTGACTTATTTTCAGGATGGCCGGAATCGTTTGCAACGTCGTCCAAATCCGCCGATACTGTAGCAAAAATTTTGGTTGAACATATAATTCCGTGGCATTCATGTCCCCGTGTCATTGTCTCTGATAATGGAACAGAATTCTGTAACGCTGTCATTGATCAACTGTCCGCCTTCTTCAATATCAAACACATTAAAACGTCGGTATATCACCCTCAGTCCAACGGCAAGGTTGAGCGATTCAATAGAGTACAAAATGATGCATTAGCTAAACTCGTAGACTCTTCTTACAGAGACTGGGATACAAAGATACCTGGTATTTTATCTGCATATAGAACCGCAAGACATGAAAGCACAAAGTATTCCCCGTTTTTCATACTTTTCGGACGTGATCCCGTTCTTCCGTGTGATACCCTACTCGCCCCAAAAATTCGCTACCACGGCGAGGAATATCTCCCAACCATGCTGGAAAATATGCACAAGGCTCATCATCATGTTCAGCATAATTTAGCTCAAAGTCATGAAAGGAACAGGCTTTACTATGATAGGAAGGCCAAACCAGTGCAACTAAAACCAGGGGATATGGTATACTTTAGGGATCCGACGGATGCAGTTCGGCCATCAAAATTAGCTTCAAACTGGAAACCATATTACCGCATAGTCAAGGCTCTTAGTGACGTCACTTTCGTTATCAAACATCAGTTATCGGGACAAACCAAAGTGGTGAACGCTCACAACCTCCGACAGGCAAACGCAGAAAACATGTGGAAATACACTTCCGACGAACCATCCTACATTGACAGCAAATATCAACAAAAACGCAGGTCTCACATTCCCATCAGAGTTCAGCCACCCAGGCAATCAAAATATTCTGCTACACAGGATCATGAGCTGTTGGACTTTTGCGACGGACCAGTACGTACACCGCACACTTTGGACCGACGTGACCCGCAGGACCAGGCGACTGCTGATGTAGGTGACAGTTCAAATGACTCTATGGCGCCGCGAATTCTTTCGGAACCCCCTGACATTTCTGACAATAATTCGGAGGATTCTTCGGACAACGTACCTCTTGCTGAACTTCAAAGACGCTGGAAACGCCAATACTCTGATTCGGACCCTGAGGACAATATACCTTTGGCAAAATTAGCGAAACAATTATCCGAAGGTGCCACGGAAACACCTACTGAGACTCCGAGGGAATCGGTTAAAAGACCACGCATTCTGTCCGACACCCAAAATTCAGAGGATGAAACTCGGTCACCGCGCGAAAAATCTGGCAAATACGATGTAAACAGTTCGGAATCTGAAACCTCGGACCTGGAAGGATCTGACGCTGGTGAATGTTGTGTGAGTGTGAATGCAACTAACCCTGGTGTGAATGAGTCCAGTACAAAAGCAATTGCAATGCAGGTGATTGAGAATTATGGAGCCACAATGGAGAGAATGCTGGCTCAACTGTTGAAGTCATAGGATATGTTATAGATTTTACTTGTAGTTTACAGGCTAGTGTGCCTAAGTTTTGGAATCAGGCCGTAGTGCCATTGGACTGTGAATTGTTGTGGATCAGGCTAGTGCGCCTCAAACTTTGGATTCGGCCAGCGTGCCATTGTGATGTGGATTATGTGTTATGAACGATGGCATAGTGAGCCTATGCATTGTGTTATGGCGGAAGCGCCTCATGGATAGGACAGGGAATTGAGAAGTTTTATGTGTTTGGAGAGATATATTGTGTCATGCTTTTAATGGACAGAGGACCATTTAGGTTATGTTATATTTGACCCGTGTGTCATTTTGTCACCAATATGTGCTTGTGTGTTAATTATGTCGTTATCCGTCAGTGACTTTCGTTTGTGTGCTTACAGATATGGAAGCGAGAATGTTTATCCTACTGCCTCTTTTGCTGACATCTGCTGCGACACGTTCTTCTTCTCACGTGCCTCTACATGACGTTCGCCTTCCGACTGAGACCCGAACGACGTGGAAACTATAGTTCGTTTTTCTTAAGTTTGCCCCTCACTGTAAACGCCTCTTTGAACACAGCACGAGAATTGCTAGCTGAATTACTGAGAAAACTGGTTAGCGCACATTGTATTGTAGATATGAATAATATTTTCAAAAATAAGTTTTGAACACCGACGATTTGACGTTATGTTAAGCGCCGTGCAATTTATTTATTAGTTCAGACATAATTCCTGAGGAATCGTCTATCCCTGTGGGCCTGTAGGTATTGGCAAACACGATTTACGAGTCTGTGAAATAGTAAATAAATTTGATGAAATTGATCGTCTGTGAAATCTTGTCAAATCAGTGTGCGCCAACCAGTTTTCTCAGTAATTCAGCTAGCAATTCTCGTGCTATGTTCAAAAAGACGTTTACAGTGAGGGGCAAACTTAAGAAAAACGAACTATAGCATCGAAACTTGAGTACCGATTGTGTGACTTTTCGAAGCACAATAGCTGTAAATGTATTTTGAATATGTTTATTGGAATTAATCATGAAAGCTTGTTGTCCTTTATCTCCATAAATTGTTTTAATTTCATGTCATTTTTCTTTTGTCAATGGTTAAGACTTTTACGTCACCGTTTTATAAGTAGTAAATGTAAATGTGTTTCACGGATTTCGGGTCTAAGTCTTTACCCTTCTGTCCTGCTACGCCGTTACATACCCGACTCGAATCCTGCCCCTGGCTCAGCTGTGACGCCCCAAGACACGACCGACGCTGCAACGCTCAATGACCTGACCCGACCGGTCAGCACCGCCCGTCCGAACAAAGACAGTCGTCCCGACTCAACCCCGTCACCAGACGACACAAAGCCTCATATTGCGCACCAACCCGACAAGATATGCTTACGCCCGGTTTCCAGCCGGCAGGGTGTGAACGCGGCGACCTCGACCGGATGGCTCCGATGACTGGTTCGTCAGCGCTGGCCTCGCCACCCGAGCCAGCGGCGCTGTTGACAAATGTCAGCGCCGGCCGGCCCCGTGACGTCCGGTGTCATACTGACTGACACCCCATCACTGCTGACGTCGGTGGGAGCCGCCGAACAACGAACTGACACCGGTCATCTGACATCATCGGGGGGGGCCATCCGTGTCATCGCCGGTCACCATTCTTCATCGCACGCTTCACCGCTCGGCTGGCACGCGCGCACGCCCGACGTAAGCCGAAGCAAGTCGCCGTCGCGAGGCTGCCGCTGCCGCCGCACTGCTGTAGTCGTCACTCCGCTTCGCCCTGCACGACTTCGCTCGCTCTCTGCTTCGACTGGCCGGCGTTAGGCGCTCGCTGACGTAAGTCGAGACAAGTTCGCCGTCACGATGCTGCCCGCCGTTGCCTCTCACAGCGCCACCTAGCGGTTGCGGACAAACGCCACCTAGCGTTGTGAACGATGCGAGCGCCACCTAGCGCTGCGTGCTCTAAAGACAGACGCCATCTAGCGAGTGAGTGCGGTGAAAGGAAACAATAGAGTGACTGCGAGGAACATGATGAATGAAAGTGAATGCGCAATTGGACCAAACGGGTGAGACATTTGATTTTAGATCCGGACTATAAATAAATATCGCGGACGGTGCTAAGGTCGGACATTTCGGAAAAAGAACTCTACTACAAGGACTACAACAAAATGGGGACATGGGGAAAAAGTGTATTGTTTGTGTACTGTTATATAATAGTGTTGCATTTGACTGTATTGTGTCGTATATTATGCTATGTCGTTTATGTTGCATTGTGTATGTGTGTTTGTTGTGTGATAACTAACGTGTGTTGTACGTTATATCATGCATCATATCGGAAGCATTCCAAGACGAAAATCTTCATTTAAGATTTTAGCTTTTAGGACCTTGCGTTGTGATGTAACAAAGTTCATTCCCAGCCCCCTGCCCTTACTAACAATGTCCTTTTATGGTCCTCGTTCCTTACCTGTGACGCCTGTCCTGACCCGCTTCTGATTGGTGTTATGATATGACGTACATGTGTGACGTATGTATGACGCGTGGTATATGTCGCGCCGGAGCGGGCCGAAGCCCCGGCAGTAGCAGTCGCAGTCGCAGTCGGACCGAGTGAGAGCCGCTCCCTCGCCGGTCGTTATTCTTCACTCGTTCTTTTCGGCTCGTCATCTCGATTGAACTCATTATCTCGGACATTCAAATATATCGTGGAAAAGTGAAACAGTTTATTGGAAAAGCACGAAGAACTAGACTATCAACGAACATTATTACACAGCTCAGCTATCTCGGGTCAGGACCGTGACCTATGAAAGGACCCAGAGAGGGATCTAACATCGGTGACTCCCTGCTTAACCCTAACAATCCCCACTTTTTTTGTCCGCGATATAAAAAACACATGCGGTTAGAGTACCTGTGTCGATTTAATTAAAGTTTATTATGTCAAAGTTTCACAACATCAATCCGGTCTGCATGTCTGACTGCTCGCAGAACGGTTCTAGAGGCAGTGTCAGCGCGCGCGGAACGGTCCTCAGATATGTCCACTTTCAAGCGCGGAACGGTCCTTCTGCGCCACCAGACTCCTCTCCCTCTCCCCTCCCCCTGTCCGCTGGTCTATGTCAGACGCCAGTACACCACTGACCTCCCCTACCCTCTCCTGACCTTCTCAGGTGCCAGCTGAGACGCTGGTCGGCCTACAGAACCTGCTCGTTCACCTGCGGGACGTCTCGGCAGAGAACGCGCACGTCTACCAATACCGACTCTGGGACGCTAAGAGGGTCAAGGTGGAGACCGCCCAGAACAGGGTATGTAACACAGACCGTAACACAAGCCGTAACGCAGGTCGTTACACAGGGCGTAAAATAGATTGAACACAGACCGTAACATAGATCGAACACAGACTGTAACACTGGCTGCGTACGTGGGGGCACTCGGCCGGCCGGAACTGGGCTGGATCCATTGGGCAATGAACAGGTGCTTTCTGTGACAGCGTCACCGCTGCAGGTCAGTCAGGGACACACAGACACTGCACCCGGCGCCCTTGTGCATGGTACAGGGCTCGCGGGTTTTAGCGGTAGGTTTTGCACCTAGAAAATTTAGTGTACTTCAGGCTATATCTTCGTCGTCTTAAGCTTTTAAGTGTTGAAGATGCGATCGACTTGTTGGGTAACAAGCCGGCCATGATCGTGTAAAATGGCTTCATCGTAGATCGATTAGTTTCTGAGATATAACCGGAAATGTAAAAGTGCAAAACCTACCGCTTAATCTCGCGAGACCTGTGCCTGAGCCCTGAGCGCGCCCATATGTCGCCCCCAGGGCGTGTCGCCGGACGGTTCTGTGTGTCGGACTGAAACCTGAACCTGCCTGAGTGTTATGCTATGACTCCCCAGGGCGTGCCGCCGGATGGGGCGGCCGGCTACCGGGACGGGCTGCGGCGGGCCACCAACGGCCACCCGCTCTCCGCCGAGGAGGTACAGAAGGTCGTCAGCCGGGTTAACCAGCTCTCCAGCTAGCGGCGCAGAGTTCAGTCACCGCACCGGGCGTATTGCACGGGGACCCTAACAGACGCCTCACTCCTTTCCCTCATCTCAGTTGTTCTTTCATTTTTTTATTATTATAAGTAATGGAGACAGACCAGAGCATTTTCGGTGCATTTATTAGGGTCATGTTACTCCAACGGGGTTGCGTTGTCGGCACAGTCCTGTCTGGTCTGTGTGCTGCGGCGATGCTCTGCCATCCGGTGACCCAACGCCACTGTCCGCTGACCGAGTGTCGGCTCTCTGCTGACCGTGTAACGTCTGTCCGTCAGGGTGGTGGCCGTGAACGCCTGTCGGACGGCGCCGGAGGGCAGCGCCGGCCGGCTGCTGTCACTGCTGGAGCAGCTGCGGCTGCCGGACGCCGGAGCGCTGCCCGACTGGGGTCTACATCCTGGTATGTTACTGGGAGCGGCACGGTGTGTGTTGGGTGCTTCTGACGGTCAGTTGTAGTAACTGTTAGTTCCTCTACTGGCCACCAGGTGAAAAGCGTATTAGCTGTACAGCAATGTAGAGTTGTTTATGTAGGAACCAATTCTTCGACACCAGTAATGCGTATATTGATTCGGTAGCTTTCGGAAGCTTCTGCTCCCTTCGTCAGCCGTGCTTTAAAATGCATTAAAATACAAGACAATACGTCTCAAACGTCTCAAACACCTACCAAAATACATACCACCACGAGGTATGTATCCTGCTCACGACCAGTGAGCAGGAGACCGGTGGCCAGGAGACTGGTAAGCAGGAGGACAGACAGGAGACCGGTGAGCAGGAGGAGACTGGTGGACAGGGGGAGGACAATGGAGATAAGTGGGTGGTCAATCTGTCTGGGGTAAGCCTAAGTGACGATGAGGTCAGTGTTGTGAGGTTCAGACGCTGGAGTAGCTGGTAAGCTGTATTGCCGCCGTGCACACCAAAACAGAACTGCCCTCACATTCCGCTTCACAACACACATTGACACGCACTCCACTCGCAAACCAATCAGAGCTGACATACATACATCGGCAGGTGGGGTGATCAGGTCACGCCACCTACTCCCAACCAATCACAGGTGAGCACATCACGTCAGGTGGGGTGACCCAGCGCCCGGCCGCCCGTACCGGATCGAGCCGGTAAGAAGGGAGGCTGACAGGCGAGGCCCGGACCAGAACATCTCCCCCTTCGCGGAACTTCCATCAGGAAGTTAGTCGCGGTAGCCGAGCCTGTCTGGAAGACGTCGCTGCCGTGAGCTGCGCCTCCGGCGCGCAGGGGGCAGCTGAAACCGCACCCGTCGCTCTGGAACGGTGACAGAAGAGTCTGAAGGCTCTCCTTCCTCCAACGAGGACTCGTCCTCTGCAGGTGGCTGGTGTGATGCGCGGAGGAATCGTCTGTTCCTCCACAGGACTCGACCACTGGGTAGTTTGACGTGGTAGTCGCGCCTGTATCCCACACCGACGACGACGCCCACCTTATCCCATCGCTTGCTGATAGGATCCTGAAGGCGGACATCGGCACCGATCTTAAATGGCATCAGCTGACGAGAGCAGTTGTTGTAGTGCTGCTCCCTCTTGAGGCGGTCTTGAGCAGCCTTGGCATCACACGCCTCAGCCTGCAACTGCCATTCTGGAGCGAACGCGCTCCGATGTGCTGGAACCCACGATCGGATTGGGTGTCCGAAGACGATCTGTGCCGGAGAGCGTCCACATGCACCAGGTGTGTTCCTCAGCTCAAGGAGCCCTCGATGAAGTCGCTCGTCGTCAATGGACCCGTTGGTGGTTGTCTTGGCGATGAGATGCTTGACAGTCTTCACCGCTGCTTCAGCATGTCCGTTCGACTGGGCATAGTATGGTGTTGACATGACGTGCACCACTCCCCAGCGCTTGAGGAAGGCTGCGACATCCCGACTCTTGAATTGGGGACCACCGTCCGTCCGGAGTCTCACTGGGACGCCGAGCGTGACAAACGCCTCTCGAAGCGACTGGATGACTTGTCGGCTGGTGGTGTCTCCACGCGGGAACTGGAAGATGACAGGCCAGTTGGAAAGTCTGTCCACGTAAACCAAGAAGTCTCGCCCTGCCAGAGTGAAAATGTCGGACGACACATCTTCGAAGACCCGAGATGGAGGTGGTTCTGTCGCCATAGGTTCTGGTGGCAGACTCGGTCGACGCTCTTGACAAGCAGCACAGGAATTGACGATGTTGATGATGTCGCTGTTGATTCCAGGCCACCATACAGTTTGACGAGCTCTGCGTTTGGTTCTGTCTATTCCTTGATGGGAGGCGTGCAGTGCTTCGAGCGTCTTCTTCCGTGATGCTGTGGGGATAACAAGGCGAGAGCCTTTAAGGATCAGACCATTGTGGACGGATAGCTCCTGACGGATGCTCCAGAATGGAAGAAGAGAATGAGGTAGGAGCTCCTTGGATGCGGGGAAGCCCTCGGCGATGGCCTGCAGAAGCAGTTGATACTGGTTGTCCGAGCTGGCAACTTCGAGGAGCTCCTCCAGGCGTAGATCGGACAGATGATCATCAGACAGGTCGGATATTTCTTGCACTGTGCTCGTGCACACTTGGTGAACATGGCTCTCCACGGCCTGAGCCAGCTGGACATCTTCATCAGTGGGCTCGGCGACAGGGGCACGCGAGAGAGCGTCTGGGATCACGTGCTCTTTCCCGCGTATCCACTTCGTGGTGAAGTTGAAGAGGGATGTCTTCTCTTTCAGCCTCTGCAGGCGCGAGTTCTCGATGACATCCAGCGTGAAGTCGTTGAGTATAGGTAGAAGTGGTCGATGATCGACCAGGACCTCGAAGTGCGGCAGTCCTTGTAGAAAGACGCGGCACTTCTTCAGTGCCCAGACGACCGCCAGAAGCTCCAGCTCTACCATCGCGTACCGCGATTCCGTGTCGGAGAGAAATCTGGATCCGCACTGCACCATCCGCCAGTGATCGTCATGCCGCTGCAGAAGAGCGTAACCCAGGCCCTTCCGTCTTGCAGCGTCAGTTTGAAGCATTGTTGGCAGAGTAGGGTCGAAGTGTGCCAGCACAGGTGGTGACGACAGAGCCGCTTTCACCGCGTCGAAGGATGCTTGGTGGTCTGGAGTCCAGATGAAGCTGCTGCTTGGCTTCAGAAGGCTGCGAAGAGGTTCAGCCGTTGCCGAGATGTCTTTCGAGAAGTCACCCAGCTGCTGGACGAGACCCATGAAGGATCGCAGTTCTGTGAGGTTAGTGGGTGGTGGGAAGTCTGTGATAGCGGCGACCTTGTCGTGCTGAACCTGCTTTCCGGCAGATGAGAGCTTGAATCCGCAGAAGGAGACTTCTTCTTCAGCACAACAGAACTTCTTCTCGTTGAGGGTGATGCCATTCTCACGACAACGGTCGAGAAGAGCTCGAAGATGGTGCTCATGTTCTTCCAACGTCTTGCTGTATATCATGATGTCATCGACTACCTTGACGAAGTTGTCGAGACCTTGGAGAGCGAGGTCCCCTCGCCGGCAGTACTCGTCCCCAGTCGAGATAAGACCCATGGGAGCTCGGAGGAACTTGAAGCGACCCCAGGGAGTCATGAAGGTGGTCAGGTGCTGACTGTCCGGGTGCAGTGGTAGTTGCCAGTAGCCAGACTTCGCATCTAGAATCGAGAAGAACTTCGCTTCAGTGGGCACTTGTGAGACGGCTTCTCGAGGCGTGACGAGTGGATGGAGTGGCCGCTTGACGAACTTGTTCAACTTGGTCAGGTCGATGCAGATGCGAACACCAGATGCCTTTGCAACCAATACGAGGGGATGACACCAGTCAGCAGGCTCTGCACCGAGTGGTGCGATGATGCCGTGTAGGACCATTTGGTCCAGCTGTGCTTTGACCTCGTCCCTCCAGGCGAAGGGGACTGGGCGAGCTGAGCGGACCGCAAACGGCTCTGCATCCTCTGTGACATGGATGACCATGGGTTCACCAGCCATCGGTTGGAGTGAGCCCTCGCTGTCATCCGTGAAGACATCGCGGTACTCCTGGATCAACTCTTGCCGCAGTGTACTGCGCAGCATGTTCTTGGACTTCGAAGTTGCCGATGGCGAACTGTTTGCTCCATCTGTTGGAGATGCTGCGACTCTGTGAACGCCAGACGGCTGCTTCGCCGGCTCAGGGTAGTGGGCAGGAAGAATACCCAGTGCCTTAGCGGTATACCAGGCCAAGAGCATCCCACGGGACTCGGGAAAGACGTACACGGTGTCCCGGGACGTTTTGTCTTGAAGACTGATGAAGGTGTCGAAAGTGCCGATGCAGCACATTGGTTGGCCATTGGCAGCAGAGATCTGGATGCTGGGTGGGGGTGACAGAGCATCCGTCGTCACTCCGAGAAGACGAGCTGTTTCGGCGCTCATCACCGTGATTTCGGCACCGGAATCAGGCGTGGCATTCACAGTACCGAGAGAAGTCCCAGACGGAAGATGGAGCTGGACATCGATCTTCGGTGCGTGGAAACTTCTGTGCAGGCTGCTGACGACCACTTGCGGAATCGAGGCCTGGGGCGGGTGGCGCTGCTTGCTACGGGAGCGCTGGCCCTCAGATGGTTGGTGACCCTGTTGACGCCTGCGACACACCACCGCCAGGTGGCCCTTGATGCCGCAGGAGTAGCAGGTCTGGTTTGCAGCTGGGCAGGCTCTCCTGAGGTGACCTGTGCGACCACAGCCCTCGCACGGCTGCTCCCGTGCTGGGCTCCGCTGGCTCTGACGTGACACTCGGCTGATGTTGTGATGACTCTGACTGATGTCTTGCAATATCTCGTTGTTGGCCCTGGAGGCCTCCTCAGACCGGCAGATGTCGATTGCGTTTAGCAGTGACGGGAAAGGCCGAAGAGCCAGCAGCTTGCGGCGTGTGTCTTTGTCACGGATTCCCGACATGATCCGCGTGGTGACTCGTTCATCCACACAGGAGGGACACAGCTCGGCATCCGCTGCCAGTTCCTTGATTGCAATCAAGAATGAGTCGAAAGATTCTCCTTCCTCTTGCTGACGTTCTTCAAACTTCACACGGTCGATGGCTACATTGTGCTGAAGACGCAGATACTGTTCAATCTTGTCCAGGGACGAGTTGACATCGTCCAGGTGGGGGCAGATGCCAACCGCGTGCAGACTGGCGGCGCGCATGTCCTCGGTGAAACAACCTCTCAGGTAGGCGAGTTGGTCTGCCTGACCAAGCGTGAAGATGCTTCCAAGGCGATAGTAATCATCCCAGGATGACCTCCATAGACGAAACTCACGAAGACTGGCAGAAGATGATAGCTTTGCAGGAGGTGCTACCGGTGGTCGCCTGACTATGTTGTCTGATTGGATCAGTGCAGATGCTGAAGCTGCAGGAGATGCTACAGGAGATGATGCGGCAGCGGGGGCTGGTACTAATGAAGGTGGTGTCTGGCTGCTAGCCTCGCCAGGTACTGGTGTCCTGGATGCCTCCACTGAGTGCCCCGAAACGGCAGGAGTCGGCGGCTCAACAGCGCCGTTGGCTTCAGCTGATCGCGTGGTGACCTCGGGCTCCACCGCTGTTGGCGCTGGCTTCCGGTCAGCTGCAATAGCCATAGAACGGTGCTCCTGTAGCTCCTGGCGAAGGAGTTCGATGTCTCGTTGATGATGCTCGTGCTGTTGCTGTAGCTGCAGTTGAAGCTGTTGCTGAAGCTGAGCTAGCCATGGTGGTGCCGAGCTGACCTCTTCTTGTTCGCTGGTATTATCCATCTTGGAACTGGAACGTAAATTGTACGCCATGCAGTCGCTGATCTACCAGTCAGGTCCTCTGGTACTGCTTCGGCTCACTGTGGCAGGTCCGTAGATGTCGGCTGCGCCATGTGAGGTTCAGACGCTGGAGTAGCTGGTAAGCTGTATTGCCGCCGTGCACACCAAAACAGAACTGCCCTCACATTCCGCTTCACAACACACATTGACACGCACTCCACTCGCAAACCAATCAGAGCTGACATACATACATCGGCAGGTGGGGTGATCAGGTCACGCCACCTACTCCCAACCAATCACAGGTGAGCACATCACGTCAGGTGGGGTGACCCAGCGCCCGGCCGCCCGTACCGGATCGAGCCGGTAAGAAGGGAGGCTGACAGGCGAGGCCCGGACCAGAACAAGTGTGCTACGTAAAGGGCTCAATTTTGTACCGACGCCGACAAGCGTTCCAGTCGCGGATTTTGTTTCGGCGGTCGAAAGTGTGTGCCGTTCAGACGATGTAACACCGGATGTAGCGAATAGGCTTAGATTCGAGGTCACCAAAGCTCTCAATTCCTTCCGTCCCCCGCAAAGCAAAAATCTCAGTAAGGGGGAGTGGAAAGCGTTACGTGACCTACAAGATAGGCAAGATATTATGATTTTACCTGCAGATAAGGGTAGATCTGTATGTGTGATGACCTGTGAGCAGTATCAAAGTAGGTTAGAAACACTAATAGGGGATCACGACACGTACACTGAACTGGATAGGGACCCAACCGGTAGGTACACACGAGAGGTAAGGGGGGCGCTAAAGGACTTAGAACAACAGGGCAAATTGGACAGAAAAACGTATCTAAAACTATACCCGTCGGACCCGACTCCGCCATTGCTTTATGGGCTACCGAAGGTGCACAAGCAGGGCGTTCCGCTACGTCCCATCGTGTCTAGCATAGGCAGTGTAACGTACCAGCTGTCCAAACATTTAGCTAGCATATTATCTCCTCTGGTAGGCAAGTCTGAACATCATGTCAAGGACACGGCGAGTTTCAAAGAGAGTTTACGAGATGTTACGCTCAGTGACGATGAGACCATGGTTTCTTTTGACGTCAAAGCGCTGTTCACATCGGTACCGACAGAGGCAGCATGTGAAGTAGCACGCCAGAGACTCGAAGAAGAGTTTTTGGATGAGGAAAGCAAGGTAAGAGCGGAAACAGCACTGGAGGTCGAGGATATCATAAAATTGTTACGGCTCTGTTTGGGTACTACTTACTTTAGGGTTAACGGAAAGTTCTTTAAGCAAAAGTGGGACAGGGCCATGGGGAGTCCAGTGAGCGTTGTGGTGGCCAACTTGTTCATGGAATCGTTCGAATCCAGTGCACTCCAGTCGTTTCCACACCCAGTGAAACTGTGGAGACGCTACGTAGATGACACGTTCGTGATCTTAAAGAAAGATCAGGTAGGTGAACTACTCGACCACCTCAACGCTCAGCACGAGAGGATTGAATTCACGCTCGAGGAGGAAAAGGAGGGATCCTTACCTTTTTTTGGATGTAAAGGTACATAGACTGGGAGGGGGGACCATGAAGACCGAGGTGTTCAGGAAAGCAACTCATACGGACAAATACCTTCACTATGAATCACACCACAGCTCACAGCACAAGGCATCAGTCCCACAGACACTTTTCACACGGGCATCACGACTCACGACAACACCTGAGGACGAGGAACGCGAGACAGGGAAGATAGAACGGGCACTGGTGAGGAACCACTACCCAAAGCGAATGGTGCGCCGTATCCACAGGCGGGTAAAAAATAGAGAACGACTACGCATGGGAGAGGGTGGTGGTTCTGAACGGGTAGGCAGGGAACAGGAGGAGGACAAACGGGTTTATGTAAGCATCCCTTACATCCAGGGGGTGAGTGAACAGGTCACGCGCGTCCTCCGACCCTACGCGAAGGTCAGCACGAGACCTGCAGCGAACCTTAGTGCTAGGCTCGTCAAACCCAAGGACAAATTAGGGATCAAAGAGAAGGCTGGTCTGGTCTATCAGTATAAGTGCCAGTGCGGGGAACATGTCAACTCCAGCATGACGTGTTCCCAGTGTACCTGCATGTAGTTTCTTTATTCCTCAGCAGTTGTCATCCCCTTGGCGTTAGTGTTTCGCGTCTCTCAATTGATCACTCCCGCCTCTGATGGCTTATCCTGCTATACAGGGCCGGATATTGTTTGGAGCTGTTTGGACACTTGCGTCAGCGGCTGTGGCGCCTGACGGCCGAGCCGACGGCGTGCACAGCTCAGCTGTCTGAGGTCAGGGCTGCGACACAGCTCAGCTATCTCGGGTCAGGACCGTGACCTATGAAAGGACCCAGAGAGGGATCTAACATCGATGATTCCCTGCTTAACCCTAACAATCCCCACTTTTTTGTCCGCGATATAAAAAACACATGCGGTTAGAGTACCTGTGTCGAATTAATTAACTGGTTGATAGGGGCTGGTTGATAGGGATGTGTTTTTTTTTATAACTCGCATGTGTTTTTTATAGCGCGGAGAAAAAAGTAGGGATTGTTAGGGTTAAGCAGGGAGTCACCGATGTTAGATCCCTCTCTGGGTCTTTTCATAGGGGGTCACGGTCCTGACCCGAGATAGCTGAGCTGTGTCGCAGCCCTGACCTCAGACAGCTGAGCTGTGCACGCCGTCGGCTCGGCCGTCAGTCGCCACAGCCGCTGACGCCAGTGTCCAAATAGCTCCAAACAATATCCGGCCCTGTATAGCAGGATAAGCCATCAGAGGCGGCAGTGATCACCGGAACGGGCTGCATGGTACAGGACGGGCTGGGAACACGTCAACTCCAGCATGACGTGTTCCCAGTGTACCTGCATGTAGTTTTTTTCTTAGGTGTTGTTTTTATCCGCTGGGACTGAGAGCGTGAGATGATGTTTTTCGTACTACGCTGGAGTACGAAAAACATCATCTCATGTAGTTTCTTTATTCCTCAGCAGTTGTCATCCCCTTGGCGTTAGTGTTTCGCGTCCCTCCATTGATCACTCCCGCCTCTGATGGCTTATCCTGCTATACAGGGCCGGATATTGTTTGGAGCTGTTTGGACACTGGCGTCAGCGGCTGTGGCGACCGACGGCCGAGCCGACGGCGTGCACAGCTCAGCTGTCTGAGGTCAGGGCTGCGACACAGCTCAGCTATCTCGGGTCAGGACCGTGACCTATGAAAGGACCCAGAGAGGGATCTAACATCGGTGACTCCCTGCTTAACCCTAACAATCCCCACTTTTTTGTCCGCGATATAAAAAAACACATGCGGTTAGGCTACCTGTGTCGAATTAATTAAAGTTAATTATGTCAAAGTTTCAAAACATCAATCCGGTCTACATGTCTGACTGCTCGCAGAACGGTTCTAGAGGCAGTGTCAGCGCGCGCGGAACGGTCCTCAGATATGTCCACTTTCAAGCGCGGAACGGTCCTACTGCGCCACCAGACTCCTCTCCCTTTCCCCTCCCCCTGTCCGCTGGTCTATGTCAGACACCAGTACACCACTGACCTCCCCTACCCTCCCCTGACCTTCTCAGGTGCCAGCTGAGACGCTGGTCGGCCTACAGAACCTGCTCGTTCACCTGCGGAACGTCTCGGCAGAGAACGCGCACGTCTACCAGTACCGACTCTGGGACGCTAAGAGGGTCAAGGTGGAGACCGCCCAGAACAGGGTATGTAACACAGACCGTAACACAAGCCGTAACGCAGGTCGTTATACAGGGTGTAAAATAGATTGAACACAGACCGTAACATAGATCGAACACAGACCGTAACACTGGCTGCGTACGTGCGGGCACTCGGCCGGCCGGAACTGGGCTGGATCCATTGGGCAATGAACAGGTGCTTTCTGTGACAGCGTCACCGCTGCAGGTCAGTCAGGGACACACAGACACTGCACCCGGCGCCCTTGTGCATTTTACAGGGCTCGCGGGTTTTAGCGGTAGGTTTTGCACCTAGAAAATTTAGTGTACTTCAGGTTATATCTTCGTCGTCTTAAGCTTTTAAGTGTTGAAGATGCGATCGACTTGTTGGGTTACAAGCCGGCCATGATCGTGTAAAATGGCTTCATCGTAGATCGATTAGTTTCTGAGATATAACCGGAAATGTAAAAGTGCAAAACCTACCGCTTAATCTCGCGAGACCTGTACCTGAGCCCTGAGCGCGCCCATGTGTCGCCCCCAGGGCGTGTCGCCGGACGGTTCTGTGTGTCGGACTGAAACCTGAACCTGCCTGAGTGTTATGCTATGACTCCCCAGGGCGTGCCGCCGGATGGGGCGGCCGGCTACCGGGACGGGCTGCGGTGGACCACCAACGGCCACCCGCTCTCCGCCGAGGAGGTACAGAAGGTCGTCAGCCGGGTGAACCAGCTCTCCAGCTAGCGGCGATGAGTTCAGTCACCGCACCGGGCGTATTGCACGGGGACCCTAACAGACGCCTCACTCCTTTCCCCCATCTCAGTTGTTCTTTCATTTTTTTATTATTATAAATAATGGAGATAGACCAGAGCATTTTCGGTGCATTTATTAGGGTCATGTTACTCCAACGGGGTTGCGTTGTCGGCACAGTCCTGTCTGGTCTGTGTGCTGCGGCGATGCTCTGCCATCCGGTGACCCAACGCCACTGTCCGCTGACCGAGTGTCGGCTCTCTGCTGACCGTGTAACGTCTGTCCGTCAGGGTGGTGGCCGTGAACACCTGTCGGACGGCGCCGGAGGGCAGCGCCGGCCGGGTGCTGTCACTGCTGGACCAGCTGCGGCTGCCGGACGCCGGAGCGCTGCCCGACTGGGGTCTACATCCTGGTATGTTACTAGGAGCGGCACGGTGTGTGTTGGGTGCTTCTGACGGTCAGTTGTAGTAACTGTTAGTTCCTCTACTGGCCACCAGGTGAAAAGCGTATTAGCTGTACAGCAATGTAGAGTTGCTTCAGCTTTGGCGTAAACTTTCTCCTCTTCCGCTCACCATTCACCACCAGAGTCAGCAGCGTCTCGGCTGGCGGTCCAGTCAGTCAGAGCGAGTGTCTTCACTCGCCACAGCGGGCCGGACCCATTACAGGGCAGCAGAGTTATCAGTTACCAAGCCTTGGCCTATAAAGAAAACCAGGAAATAGTAGCAATTGCATATATAAAATGATTCTACTCTATTACGTTTGAGCTAGCGAAGCGTATATCTGTAACGTTTTTAATAGGCTTGTAAGTCAGCAACCGCTGGGCTGATTGACCTGCGTTACTCTTTGCTGCGCGTAATCCTATCCCTTCCATCTCGTTATTGACTACAACTGATGTATCTTGGTGAGTTATTGACTACAACTGATGTATCATGGTGAGCGTCGTGACACGTGCGACGTGAAGGGCCAAGAGTGTTCGTTATTCTGCTGCAGTAGCGATTTTGGGTTGCTCATATATCTTGAACCCTGAACTGCCACGCCGATTGCGCTCAAATTTGGTACACTGTTTGGGACTGGTTGATAGGGATGTGTTTTTTATAACTCGCATGTGTTTTTTTATACCGCGGAGAAAAAAGTAGGGATTGTTAGGGTTAAGCAGGGACTCACCGATGTTAGATCCCTCTCT
The DNA here is from genome assembly GCF_019059575.1 of Amphibalanus amphitrite. Classification (NCBI taxonomy): domain Eukaryota; kingdom Metazoa; phylum Arthropoda; class Thecostraca; order Balanomorpha; family Balanidae; genus Amphibalanus; species Amphibalanus amphitrite. Next base: position 4,696 of record NW_024883140.1, on the reverse strand, counting down.
GTGTCTTTTCATAGGGGGTCACGGTCCTGACCCGAGATAGCTGAGCTGTGTCGCAGCCCTGACCTCAGCCAGCTGAGCTGTGCACGCCGTCGGCTCGGCCGTCAGTCGCCACAGCCGCTGACGCCAGTGTCCAAACAGCTCCCAACAATATCCGGCCCTGCGGGAGTGATCACCGGAACGGGCTGCATGGTACAGGACGGGCTGGGAACACGTCAACTCCAGCATGACGTGTTCCCAGTGTACCTGCATGTAGTTTCTTTATTCCTCAGCAGTTGTCATCCCCTTGGCGTTAGTGTTTCGCGTCCCTCCATTGATCACTCCCGCCTCTGATGGCTTATCCTGCTATACAGGGCCGGATATTGTTTGGAGCTGTTTGGACACTGGCGTCAGCGGCTGTGGCGACTGACGGCCGAGCCGACGGCGTGCACAGCTCAGCTGTCTGAGGTCAGGGCTGCGACACAGCTCAGCTATTTCGGGTCAGGACCGTGACCTATGAAAGGACCCAGAGAGGGATCTAACATCGGTGACTCCCTGCTTAACCCTAACAATCCCCACTTTTTTGTCCGCGATATAAAAAACACATGCGGTTAGAGTACCTGCGTCGATTTAATTAAAGTTTATTATGTCAAAGTTTCAAAACATCAATCCGGTCTGCATGTCTGACTGCTCGCAGAACGGTTCTAGAGGCAGTGTCAGCGCGCGCGGAACGGTCCTCAGATATGTCCACTTTCAAGCGCGGAACGGTCCTTCTGCGCCACCAGACTCCTCTCCCTCTCCCCTCCCCCTGTCCGCTGGTCTATGTCAGACACCAGTACACCACTGACCTCCCCTACCCTCTCCTGACCTTCTCAGGTGCCAGCTGAGACGCTGGTCGGCCTACAGAACCTGCTCGTTCACCTGCGGGACGTCTCGGCAGAGAACGCGCACGTCTACCAGTACCGACTCTGGGACGCTAAGAGGGTCAAGGTGGAGACCGCCCAGAACAGGGTATGTAACACAGACGGTAACACACGCCGTAACGCAGGTCGTTACACAGGGCGTAAAATAGATTGAACACAGACCGTAACATAGATCGAACACAGACCGTAACACTGGCTGCGTACGTGCGGGCACTCTTCCCTCCTGAACTGGGCTGGATCCATTGGGCAATGAACAGGTGCTTTCTGTGACAGCGTCACCGCTGCAGGTCAGTCAGGGACACACAGACACTGCACCCGACGCCCTTGTGCATGGTACAGGGCTCGCGGGTTTTAGCGGTAGGTTTTGCACCTAGAAAATTTAGTGTACTTCAGGTTATATCTTCGTCGTCTTAAGCTTTTAAGTGTTGAAGATGCGATCGACTTGTTGGGTAACAAGCCGGCCATGATCGTGTAAAATGGCTTCATCGTAGATCGATTATTTTCTGAGATACGAGTATAACCGGAAATGTAAAAGTGCAAAACCTACCGCTTAATCTCGCGAGACCTGTACCTGAGCCCTGAGCGCGGCCATGTGTCGCCCCCAGGGCGTGTCGCCGGACGGTTCTGTGTGTCGGACTGAAACCTGAACCTGCCTGAGTGTTATGCTATGACTCCCCAGGGCGTGTCGCCGGATGGGGCGGCCGGCTACCGGGACGGGCTGCGGCGGACCACCAACGGCCACCCGCTCTCCGCCGAGGAGGTACAGAAGGTCGTCAGCCGGGTGAACCAGCTCTCCAGCTAGCGGCGCAGAGGTCAGTCACCGCACCGGGCGTATTGCACGGGGACCCTAACAGACGCCTCACTCCTTTCCCTCATCTCAGTTGTTCTTTCATTTTTTTATTATTATAAATAATGGAGATAGACCAGAGCATTTTCGGTGCATTTATTTTGGTCATGTTACTCCAACGGGGTTGCGTTGTCGGCACAGTCCTGTCTGGTCTGTGTGCTGCGGCGATGCTCTGCCATCCGGTGACCCAACGCCACTGTCCGCTGACCGAGTGTCGGCTCTCTGCTGACCGTGTAACGTCTGTCCGTCAGGGTGGTGGCCGTGAACGCCTGTCGGACGGCGCCGGAGGGCAGCGCCGGCCGGGTGCTGTCACTGCTGGACCAGCTGCGGCTGCCGGACGCCGGAGCGCTGCCCGACTGGGGTCTACATCCTGGTATGTTACTGGGAGCGGCACGGTGTGTGTTGGGTGCTTCTGACGGTCAGTTGTAGTAACTGTTAGTTCCTCTACTGGCCACCAGGTGAAAAGCGTATTAGCTGTACAGCAATGTAGAGTTGCTTCAGCTTTGGCGTAAACTTTCTCCTCTTCCGCTCACCATTCACCACCAGAGTCAGCAGCGTCTCGGCTGGCGGTCCAGTCAGTCAGAGCGAGTGTCTTCACTCGCCACAGCGGGCCGGACCCATTACAGGGCAGCAGAGTTATCAGTTACCAAGCCTTGGCCTATAAAGAAAACCAGGAAATAGTAGCAATTACATATATGTAATGATTCTACTCTATTACGTTTGAGCTAGCGAAGCGTATTCCTGTAACGTTTTTAATAGGCTTGTAAGTCAGCAACCGCTGGGCTGATTGACCTGCGTTACTCTTTGTTGCGCGTAATCCTATCCCTTCCATCTCGTTATTGACTACAACTGATGTATCTTGGTGAGTTATTGACTACAACTGATGTATCATGGTGAGCGTCGTGACACGTGCGACGTGAAGGGCCAAGAGTGTTCGTTATTCTGCTGCAGTAGCGATTTTGGGTTGCTCATATATCTTGAACCCTGAACTGCCACGCCGATTGCGCTCAAATTTGGTACACTGTTTGGGACTGGTTGATAGGGATGTGTTTTTTATAACTCGCATGTGTTTTTTATAGCGCGGAGAAAAAAGTAGGGATTGTTAGGGTTAAGCAGGGACTCACCGATATTAGATCCCTCTCTGGGTCTTTTCATAGGGGGTCACGGTCCTGACCCGAGATAGCTGAGCTGTGTCGCAGCCCTGACCTCAGCCAGCTGAGCTGTGCACGCCGTCGGCTCGGCCGTCAGTCGCCACAGCCGCTGACGCCAGTGTCCAAACAGCTCCCAACAATATCCGGCCCTGCGGGAGTGATCACCGGAACGGGCTGCATGGTACAGGACGGGCTGGGAACACGTCAACTCCAGCATGACGTGTTCCCAGTGTACCTGCATGTAGTTTCTTTATTCCTCAGCAGTTGTCATCCCCTTGGCGTTAGTGTTTCGCGTCCCTCCATTGATCACTCCCGCCTCTGATGGCTTATCCTGCTATACAGGGCCGGATATTGTTTGGAGCTGTTTGGACACTGGCGTCAGCGGCTGTGGCGACTGACGGCCGAGCCGACGGCGTGCACAGCTCAGCTGTCTGAGGTCAGGGCTGCGACACAGCTCAGCTATTTCGGGTCAGGACCGTGACCTATGAAAGGACCCAGAGAGGGATCTAACATCGGTGACTCCCTGCTTAACCCTAACAATCCCCACTTTTTTGTCCGCGATATAAAAAAACACATGCGGTTAGAGTACCTGCGTCGATTTAATTAAAGTTTATTATGTCAAAGTTTCAAAACATCAATCCGGTCTGCATGTCTGACTGCTCGCAGAACGGTTCTAGAGGCAGTGTCAGCGCGCGCGGAACGGTCCTCAGATATGTCCACTTTCAAGCGCGGAACGGTCCTTCTGCGCCACCAGACTCCTCTCCCTCTCCCCTCCCCCTGTCCGCTGGTCTATGTCAGACACCAGTACACCACTGACCTCCCCTACCCTCTCCTGACCTTCTCAGGTGCCAGCTGAGACGCTGGTCGGCCTACAGAACCTGCTCGTTCACCTGCGGGACGTCTCGGCAGAGAACGCGCACGTCTACCAGTACCGACTCTGGGACGCTAAGAGGGTCAAGGTGGAGACCGCCCAGAACAGGGTATGTAACACAGACGGTAACACACGCCGTAACGCAGGTCGTTACACAGGGCGTAAAATAGATTGAACACAGACCGTAACATAGATCGAACACAGACCGTAACACTGGCTGCGTACGTGCGGGCACTCTTCCCTCCTGAACTGGGCTGGATCCATTGGGCAATGAACAGGTGCTTTCTGTGACAGCGTCACCGCTGCAGGTCAGTCAGGGACACACAGACACTGCACCCGACGCCCTTGTGCATGGTACAGGGCTCGCGGGTTTTAGCGGTAGGTTTTGCACCTAGAAAATTTAGTGTACTTCAGGTTATATCTTCGTCTTAAGCTTTTAAGTGTTGAAGATGCGATCGACTTGTTGGGTAACAAGCCGGCCATGATCGTGTAAAATGGCTTCATCGTAGATCGATTAGTTTCTGAGATACGAGTAAAACCGGAAATGTAAAAGTGCAAAACCTACCGCTTAATCTCGCGAGACCTGTACCTGAGCCCTGAGCGCGGCCATGTGTCGCCCCAGGGCGTGTCGCCGGACGGTTCTGTGTGTCGGACTGAAACCTGAAACCTGCCTGAGTGTTATGCTATGGACTCCCCAGGGCGTGTCGCCGGATGGGGCGGCCGGCTACCGGGGGGCTGCGGCGGACCACCAACGGCCACCCGCTCTCCGCCGAGGAGGTACAGAAGGTCGTCAGCCGGGTGAACCAGCTCTCCAGCTAGCGGCGCAGAGGTCAGTCACCGCACCGGGCGTATTGCACGGGGACCCTAACAGACGCCTCACTCCTTTCCTCATCTCAGTTGTTCTTTCATTTTTTATTATTATAAATAA